>NC_134875.1:54509981-54564981 GCF_049852395.1 Peromyscus maniculatus bairdii
CTAAGGTTTTTAATTTATAGCCACAATATTATCAGAGCCCATAAAACATGATGAGTAAGCAGTACCGATCTCTATCACAGGAGACCTGAGCAACCTGCCACTAACTGCCTTTATTCAAGATACATAATTCCATGAATTCTTCCAAGTGCATAGTACTGAATATATAAGAACAACTAAAGTAATTTAAAATATGCTACTGATATAAAGCAAAAACTCTTTTAAGAATAGAAACATTAGAAAAGGAAATAAGACAAAAGAAGACAATGTGTAGACAAAGGAGAAATAAAACCTAAACCCAACACAGAAAAATCAAATCAAATCCAATTAAAGCAAGACAAGTATCAAGACTACATTGCCTCTAAAAAGAGTGGATTAAAGAGCTTTATTAATGTATACTTGATAAACAAAAACTACATAATGTATAATTTGATATATTTGAACATGTACATACACCCACGAAACCAAAATATGTCACATCAAAGTGATAAGCATAAAAATATCCTCTAAAATTAGTTAATTTAATGTAATATTTTTAAGATAATAATCAAAAAATAGGTAAAATCTGGGACTGCAATGAGAGAGAGGAGGGATTCTGCAGGCGGGGACACCGAGATCATGATGGGAGGATGTGCAGAGATGACCGGCCACACTTAATGGAAGCCCATGAACTGTGGACTGGTGGCTGTGGAGCCCCCATGGGACTGGACTAGGCCCTCTGGATATGGAAGACGGTTGTTTGGCTCGAACTGTTTTGGGAGTACCCAGGCAGGGGGATCAGGATCCATCCCCCGTGCATGGGCAGGCTTTTGGGAGCCCGGGGCCTGTGGTGTGATGCCTTGCGCAGCCTTGGTGCAGTGGGAAGAGGCTTGGACCTGCCTAGGCTCAGTGTGCCGGGCTCTGCTGACCTTGATTTGGGGGATGGGAGGAGGGAGGAGGTGGGAGGTGGGATCTGTGGGTGGTATGTGGAGTGAGTAGAAAATTTCTTAATAAAGAAAAATTTAAAAAAAAGAAATAAATGGAGAATGAAATAAAAAAATAGGTAAAAATCTTTTCCTTTCTTAGCAATTTTCAAAGAATATTTTCATGACTACAAGCTACATCAACTTTTATTCGTTTTTGGGTCTCTAGATATTGCAACTATATTTGACTCTGGATGATTTCTAGGCCTTGAATTTTTCAAAAGAGCAGAACTTTAGTACTAAAAACTATTGCTTTCATATGTATTTGAAATTCTAATACATATATGGCACTATAATAGGTACAGGGGATTCAACAGAGTGGAAACCATGCTCATTTCATGAAAATTTTATACTTGGGAAGGTAACACAATACCACCCATATACAACTGCACAAGGTAGCACATGATGGATGTAAAAAGGGAGACAGGCAGATCCTTGGGGTACACTGGCCAGTCAGCCTAACTTAACTGATGAGCTTCAGGTCAATTAGAGACAGAATCTCAAAAGATATGGATGGTATTCCTGAGACACACACACTAAGACTAACAGACTGTGAATCTTGTTTGTCAAATTGACTGGATAAGGAATCCATTTTCCTTATTGGATTATTTAAAGTGGGAAGGTCCACCCTAAATGTGGGTGGCAGTTCAGATAAAAGAAAGATTGAAAAGATAGAAGAAAGCAGCTTTCTTTTTGCCTGCTTGATTTCACCTTTACTAGCAACGTTGTCTAATTCTGTTGCTGTTCCTGCAGCTGTATTCCTTTGCTGATATTAGAAGCCAGTTTTGGGCTTTCAACACGGACTGAAGACTAATGCCTTTCCATGCTACGAAACCACAAAACAGTGTTGTACAAGCACAAGAACAGACACCGGCATTAAGGCAATGGAATTGTGAGTCCAAAAATAAACCCATTTGCAACAGTATGCCAAGACTATTCAATGAGAAATACAATGGACTTTTTTAGCAAATGATGCTGAATTAAAAAAAACAACTAGAAATCAACACCCACAGCAATGAGTTTGTATAAATTGAGAATAAAAGGGAAATTATTCTCTAGCTATTTACTGAAAAACTACAAAAACATTACACTCAGTGGAAAAGATTGCAAGCTTTTCCTTCCAATTAGGAAAAAAAGATAGGCATTCCCCAGTTTCAAGTTTTTTGAGGTGTGTGTGTGTGGAGGGGGAGGGGGAACACATGCAAAAAAAAATCAAAATACATCAAAGGCCTACATATAAGAACTAAACCTCTAAAACCCTAAGAAGGAACAGGTAATCTTCATGATCTTGGGTAAAGCACTTTTTAATACAACATCATAAGCACAATAAAGAAAAAAACACATGCATAGGACCTTATCTAAATTAAAAACCATTTGCTGTACGTGGTAGAAGCCTGAAAGATTTAGCACTGAGTCAGGAGGGTCCTGAATTGAAAGCCAGCCTCTGCTGGGTAGCAAGATCCTGTCTAAATAAATTTCATCAAAGGGTATTATTAAAGTAAAATACACTTCAAGTGAATAGACAATCTACAAAAGGGGAAATTCCATAAAATATATATTTAGTAAGAAAAAATATAGAAAAAGGGTTTACAATTAATCAGACATCAATAAAAATGGCAAAGGATTTAAATAGGTGTTTCTTTAAAGAACATATAAAAATGATGTAAGTAATGAAAAGATGCTCAACGTTAGTCATTAAAGAAATGTAAAACAAAAACCACAATATGACACCACTTCACACTCACTATGATGGCTGAAATAAAAAAGATAAACATCAATATAGACCAAGATGGACAAACTGATGAAATCAGCCACAGAAAGGAATAAAGTACTGTTACAGGCTATAATATGGATGAACCTTGAAAACAGCACAGCAGATAAGAAGCTTGACACAACAGCCATATATAATCGTGTAAGTCCATTTACACAAAAAGAACGGCACATCGAAGGTCAGCAGGATAGCTCGGGGGTTAAGGAACTTACACTCCAGCCTGATAACCTAGGTTTGATCTCTGGGATGCACACAGTAGAAGGAGAGAACACACTCCTATGCTGTTCTCCAACCTCCACATGTATGCTGTGGTGCGTGAATCCACACATGCACACACGCACGCACACACGCATACACACACTAAAAATAATAAAAGAAACATATTTTAGAGATAAATCTATAGGACAGATCAGTGTTTGCCAGATGACAAAGGATGAGAGGAAGTGAAGCTCTCTCTGTACTTAACAGGCATACAGTCCCTTTTGCGAGGTTACAGAAATACCCTGGAATTAGCGGTGATACCTATACAACATTGTGAGTATACTAATGAGCATAAAATTGCATGTTTTTAAATTACTTAAATGGTGAATGCTAAGATTTTTAAGGTTAAAAAAATAAACTTGTATCTGAAGTATATTTGCATCTCTATGTAGAACAGAGTTGAAATTATACAAAACCAAAAATGGGGGTGGCGAATTACTTTTTCCTCTTTAAAACCTCTTAGTTCAGTGTAGCACTCCTTATAGCACATTTATATATACACAAAACTGAAGCCAACTACAAAACATTATGACAGATATCGCTCTGAAAAAGAATGAGATATTCCATTATCTGACAAAAACATACAAGTATTGAAGGAAATATTTGTATATGAACATCCATGCTTTGTGTATATGAACATACACCTGTATCTGTAAAAGCACTTCACTTCACAGTGGTATCCAGAAGTTTTTGAGACTTTTAATTTACCTCCTTGCTGTGGATATTGCTCTATATAAATAAAATGCTGATTGGCCAGGAGCCAGGCAGGAAGTATAGGTGGGACAAGCAGAGAAGAGAATTCTGGGAGGTGGAAGGCTGAGTCAGAGATGCTGCCAGCCACCACCATAACAAGCAAGATGTAAGGTACTGGTAAGCCACGAGCCATGTGGCAAGGTACAGATTTATAGAAATGGGTTAATTTAAGATATAAGAACTAGATAGCAAGAAGCCTGAGCCACATGGCCATACAGTAAGCAATATAAGTCTCTATGTGTTTACTTGGTTAGGTCTAAGCAGCTGCAGGACTGGAGGGTGAGAGAGATTTGTCCTGACCATGGGCCAGGCAGGACCAGGAAAACTTCAGCTACACCACCCCATGTTATTTGATATTTCATAAAAATAGTTTAATATTTGATATTTCATAAAAATAGTTTAATATTTAATGCAAATAATGTCTGAACCCTTTTTAAAAATAAAAATAAGTTCCCACATTTAGATGACTTTAAAAATAGCAGGGATTCGCCGGGCGGTGGTGGTGCACGCCTTTAATCCCAGCACTTGGGAGGCAGAGGCAGGCGGATCTCTATGAGTTCGAGGCCAGCCTGGGCTACCAAGTGAGTTCCAGGAAAGGCGCAAAGCTACATAGAGAAACCCTGTCTCAAAAAACCAAAAAAAAGAAAGAAAAAAAAAATAGCAGGGATTCAAGTTTATTTGTTGAATAAAACATGTATTATATGCAAGGGAAGCTTCTTTTAATGCTATTTTACAATCATAAAATGGGTGCTCCAATAAAGCAACACACATTTTCTGATATATCATACTCATTATAATGCAGTATTTTCAAACAGCTTGCCACAAAGACATTTTATATATTACATAAGCCACAAGAAGAAAAAATTGTAGGTAGAAAAACATCTATATAAAAAAGTATCTAAGTTGATAAACTACAGTGTACTTCTGCTAAGAGAACCAAAAATTACATGCCTTTGATAGAAATGGTTTATCATATTTGATATCTAACATAATCTGATATGTGTCTTCTAAGCACATGAATGCTATCAATTATGAAGGAAGAAGAATACATTTGCATAGTAAAGTGCTGGGTATTTAATACATGAAAATCTACAAAAGGATGACTGTGGGATCAGAATTCTAAAATGGGTAATAGCAAAATTACAGAATGTCCATTCCATCCATTTCCTAACTGTATGACAAGATTTCAAAAAAATACAAAAAAAAATGACTTCACCAAAACTCCAAGGTGGCATCAGTCATACTAATGAAGGCAAAGAAGGCCCTGGATGTTAAACTGGGAGAGATGCCATATTGGATACTGATGTAGAATTTCATCCCCAAAGTCATTGCTGAAGCATTTCAGATTGGTTATGAGCAGTCTTAACAAAAAGAATGTCAACAAAAGCAAAGAGACCATCACTAGGGTTAGCATGGTGCTAACCGATAGCTTATGTGTGTTTCATCTACTTGGAGCTAACAACTTATGTTTCTTACAGGAAACTCAATTATGAGCAATGGTACAAGTCCCACTGAAAGGAACCAGAATAGAAGACACTCTATACTCCTTAACATGACTTCCTGCCAACTCCCAAACATGAAGAATTCAAATCACACTGAATCTTTTCATATCCTGAGGATTAATGTCCAATAAGAGGTGACTGGCACATGTAAAAAATAAAATTAAGGGCTGGAGAGATGGCTGAGAGGTTAAGAGCACTGGTTGCTCTTACGGAGGTCCTGAGTTCAATCCCCAGCAACCACATGGTGGCTCACAACCATCTATAATGAGCCCTCTTCTAGCTTTCAGGCATACATGCAGGTAGAATACTGTGTACATAATAAACAAGTAAATCTTTTTTAAAAATTAACATAAATAAATACTTGAAGGTAGAAATGAAAAGTTTGAAAGAATTTACACCTTGACTTATTTAATAATGATGTTAACAAGTGTGTGTGTCAGGGGAGGGGGAGGGACCACCTTACCTGCCACTCAAAATCCACTTTAAGTTACAATGTTAGTAAGAAGGAAAAAAATCCTTACCTGCCACTCAAATTCACTATCTGACCAATCCCAGTAAGTGCTGATAGAGGAGGAGACATCGCTGCAGACACTTCCTTCGGGGAATAGGTCAAAAGAAGTGAAGTCTTGATCATCCAACAGGGAATAGCAATCATCTTGATCTCCCACAGAAACTGATGAAAATAGCTCCTCGCTACATTCTGAGCTTGCGACACTTGTCCCACAAGAAGTGAGGTTCCACCTTCAAAACCACAAGAAAAAAAATCACATCAGGAATCCCAGAACCCATACAATTTGAAGGCATAGCAAAACCCACTTATGATATTTGTGAAGAATGTCTTTTGTAGTCTGAGGGTAGTGTATTTTTTAAAGCTTTTACCCTTTAAAGAAATATACTAAGGGCTGGAGAGATGGCTCAGTTACTGTGAGGATTATATCACAACCCATACAGAAAACTAACACATACAAAAAACCCACTAAATACATGGCAGTTATTACTATTATTAAAGAATGAGGTCATCCATTTCAGGCCAGACAAAAGGAACACAAACAAAAGGAACACAAAATAGACAAGTTCAAGCACCTCTTAAATGATTCTTTATTCTCTCTTTCTCTCTCCCTCCCCCCTCTCTCCCCCTTGCTCCACCCCTGTGTGTTCAGGTGCCCACAGAGGGCAGAAGAGGGTGTCAGACACCTGGAGCTGGAGCTACAGGCCACTGTTAGCCACCTGAGCTAACTGACGCGGGTGCTGGGAGCTGAACTCAGGTTCTCTGGAAGAGCAGCAAGTTCTCTTAACCACTGAGCCATTTCTCTGACCCGTCAAAGAACTTTTATTAATGTTATATAGCCTCACTCTAAAAGTGTTTGAAGAATATTAACATATTTAGTACAGTATTCAGCAAGACCTACTACTTTAGCTTCTTGGTGCTTTTTTCCCACGTGCCCATATATTTTAGTATCCCACTTTCACTTACCACTCATTATATACTAAATATTTTAAGTAAACCATACATACATCTTACCTGACATATTTGGGACTAGATTTAAGATTTCAAATGTTTCTTTAATCTTTGGAAATTTTTTTGTATGTATACATATTAAAATACGTTGGAGATGAGACCCAAGTCTAAATATAAAACCAATTTATGTGGGGCTGCTCTTCCAGAGGACCAGTTTTGATTGCCAACACCCACATGGCAGTTCACAGTCATCTGTAACTACTTCCAGGGAGTCCAGCACTGTCTGGCCTTTACAGATATGAAGCACACTCATGATACACAGACATACATGAATTCCAAACACTCATACACATAAAAATAAACTAACATATTTTCAACATGCACCCTATACACATAACGTAAAGGTAGTCTTATACACTGTGTATTTATTATGTTTATTTAGAGTGTGTGTGTGTGTGTGTGAGAGAGAGAGAGAGAGAGAGAGAGAGAGAGAGAGAGAGAGAGAGAGAGGGAGAGAGTTAGTTAGTTTTCAGTTAGAGGACAACTTGCAGGAGTTGGTTCTCCCTTTCCACCATGTGGGTCCCTAGGACAGAACTCAGGTCATCAGCCTTGGCTGGTGCTAAGTGTCCTTACCTGCAGGGCCATATACAGTATTTTTTTTTCGAGATAGGGCTTTTCTGTGTAGAACTAACTCAGAGATCCACCTGCCTCTACCTGCTTCTCTGTCTCCTGAGTGATGGGATTAAAGGCATGCACTACTACCACCCAGTGAAATAAATATAAAGTATTTTTAAAGCACCTATATTTTGACAACATCCTATCATATGAAGTCAGAATGGAATTTTCTACTTCAGTGGTAATGGTGTTCAAAAAGTTCTAGACTAGAGATTTTTCCATAAATTATGTTCAACCTGTGTATTGCATGAAAGCATTTCAATCTCATATAGTAGTCAACTGAACTGAATACATCATGATTTATTTATTTTCTCAATAATAAATATGTAAGCTGTTTCCATTTTTCTTTCATAATATTGAGATGAGCCGTGTGTGCGTGTGTGCGTGCGTGTGCGTGCGTGCGTGTGTGTGTGTGTGTGTGTGTGTGTGTGTGTGTACTTGTGTGGCACTAGTACAAGTAATTGAACCTAGAGATTCACACAGGCCAACAAACCTTCTATAACTGAGTTATATTCCTGGCTTTCTGGCTGTCTTTTGATACTTTTATTTTAAGGATGGAGTTCACTAAGTTGCACAGACTGGAACAGAACTTACTCTGTAGCCCAGGAAGGTCTTCAGCTTGCAATCTCTCTACCTCAGCTTTCCCAATAGCTGAGATTACTACAGTCCTGTGCCATCAATCCAGCTGAAATTAGCTTTTTTTGTTCATAATAATTTAGCCGAAGGAAAGTTCTCCTAGGATAGGCTACTTGAACAGTAACTACTGGATCAAAGAATATATACAACTCTAAGGTTTATGGTTCATTTAATCAAAAAGTTTTCTGGGATGGGTAAGATAGCTCAGAGGGTCAAGCAAGTCTGATGACCTGAGTTCCATCCTTAGAACCCATATAAAGGTGGAAGGAGAGAAGAAGTCCACAAAGGTGTCCTGTGACCTCCATTGTGTCTATGCCTACACACACACACACACACACACACACACACAATAATGAATGAATAAATTTTTAAAATATATAAAATAGCTTTGGTTTAATTGTGGGAGCCCACAACTGACTCAGTTTCCCAGTTTGAATCTGAAGTCTATTCTGAGTCAATCGAGTTCAAGCTTGCTTGCTCCAGGGCTGTGAGAAAGTCCTGATTAGCTGGCAGAGTCTCCTTGAAGGGCTGTGAGAAAGTTCTGATTAGCCCATGGGAAGGAACATACTATCTAGCTAAACGCAGCCTGCTGATGCCAACTAGAGGTACATTGAGATAGAAAAAGAAACTGCCTGCTCCTTGACGCAAGGCAAAATAAATAGTGGTTGAATGCCTGTGCTGTGCATTGCTCTACCTCTCTCCTTCCAAAATGTATATAAGCTGGCTGTGAAATAAACTCAGGACTGTCCGGCATTGACCAGCTGACCTCTCAACTCTTTTCTGTCTTCTTCATTGTCTCTACAATCGACACGCCTCTACCCAGATACCCAGCTGACTGTCGGCAGGCTCTGCCATTTAATGTGTTTAAAAATGTGTGTCTGGGGCCGGAGAGATGGCTCAGAGGTTAAGAGCACTGGCTGCTCTTCCTGAGGACCTGAGTTCAATTCCCAGCAACCACATGGGTGGCTCACAACCATCTATAATGAGATCTGGTGCCCTCTTCTGGTGAGTGCATGCAAAACAAACAAACAAACAAATAAATAAATGAAAAAAATCTATTTTTTTAAAAAAATGTGTGTCTGGCCAGGTATGGTGGTGCATGCCTTTAGTTTCAACACTCGGATTCAAGTCTAGCCTGGTCTAGATATCAAGTTCCAGGTCAGGCAGGACTATATACTAAGACCCTGCTTCATAAAAACAAAGAAAAAATATGGATCAGCTATTTCTGTTATTTGGATTAATGTTTCATTACTGCTTTTATGAGTATTTCAGACATTCAAAGATATATATATATATATATATATATATATATATATATATATACTTTTGTAAATTTCCACTAGTTTTATATTATTGATCATTAAGATCAGACATATACTTAAGTTGCCTTAACAAGAACAAAGGAAATTAATCCTTAAAATAATAACTAGTATTTCCAATACTAATAAGCTCCTGGAATAATGACTTCCTGAAGAAAAGTCTATTATTAGATTGTTCCTCATCCTTCATTAAATCCAGCTTTTCTTGAATTACATAATTTTGAAAAATTCCTCATCTGTTTTCTATGGCTACCCTTAAATACAACAGTTCACGACTTACAAAATTTAGGCAATAAAAATTGCATGCTATATTTTCCTTTGAGCTGAAGTGTAAAAAACTCTAAAGCACTGAAACGCAAATACTAAACTAATTTAGTTCAATAAATAAAAGAGCATCTGTCAATCAACCTTCATAAATATAAAATTCATCTAAGAATTCTAGAACACTTTCCTTCTTGTTGTTTCGTGTATATTGGTTATGTATCAGGGAAGGGGTTTATGTAGATACGAGCATGTGTGTGTTTAGACAAGAAGACAACCTTGTGTCATTTTTCAGGGACTTTTTGTCTTGAGACAGGGTCTCGCTGGCTGGAACTCACCAAGTAGGCTAGGCTGGGTGGCCAGGAAACCCCAGGGATCTGCCTGTGTCCCTCTCCCCAGCACTGGGTTACAGTGCAGGCTGCTACACCAAGTTTTGAGTTCTGAGGACTGAACTCGGCAAGTGTTTTACCGACTGAGCTATTTCCCCAGGCCCTAAAACATTTTCTAATATTACTTAGTTTTGTCATATGGTTACTAGGTAGATAATATCCTCGTTTAAAAAAATACGGCTGGGGGAACAACTCAGTTGGTAAGGCTCCTCCTGTGGTGCTGATGTGAGGAACCGAGTTTTAGCTCCAGCACCCATGTAAGAAAGACTGGCACACTAATGTGAGCATGTAATTCCAGTGATGGAAGGGTGCAGATAAGAGGGGCCTGTCTTGCTGGGCAGCTGGCCTGGCCCAATTAGTGGGCTCTAGGTTTAATGAATGATCCTATCTCAAAAAATAAAGAAAACAATAAATTAGGAGCTGGAGAAATGGCTCAGTGGTTGCTTTTACAGAAGACCAGCACTCAGTTTCCAGCATGCACATGGTAGCTCAGAACCGTCTGTAAACTCCAGTTCCAGGGGTTCTGACACCCTCTTCTAGACACTATGAGCACTGCATTTATGTGGTACACAAACATACATGTAGGCAAAACACTCACACACATCAATTAAATAAATAAAAAATTTAAATGTGTATGAATGAACACATATACACATACATGAATAAGTATACACATACACACTAATAATAATAAACAACCCAACAGAATTAACCAAATTATCAGGTCTTTCTATAAAAGCTCTACACAGCAATCAGAAATTCTGTCCCAGGTGCAGCAATATATTGAGCAAACTACTTTTTTTTGTCTTCCAATACCATGTGACTCCACATCATTCCCTACCTTTGTTCGTTCACCCATTCAACAATTGGTAGTAACATCTAAGTGCCAAATACTATCTTCAGTGCTGGGGGAAGCTGCTACTAATTGTTTTTAATTAGAATTGCCTTTCAGCTTGCAAAAATCCTATGGAAACCTGTTTGCCTCTACGAGGAATAATGGCATTCTTCACAAAAAGCCTGTCACACTTAACAATCTAACTAGTCAATCACCGACAAGAGTCAGGCCTTTGCTTGCTTTGGTACTCTTCCTATGCTCCTGGGGTTTCAGATCTGTGTGTATATAGATAGCAAGGCTCTAGAATATGGATCCTCTCCACGATGATGCCTTTTTAAAAAAATCAGCAGCAAGTGAAAAGGATTCACAGCTAAAACAAATAATTGGCAAAATGGAAAAATAGTACCTTTTTCTAGCAAAGATTTTTAAATTCTGTAAATGTACATCTAGTCTAACTTGCAAATATAATTCTTCTTATTATCTTTAAGCAATGCAGAGAAAACAAAGTGAGTAATACTTATCCATTTCTGGCAGTTGGTACTATGTGAACAAGAGGTTTATAATTCCTCTTCTAGGAATCTACTCCTTTCCCCAAATAGAAATTTGGAAAATAAAAGATGTATTATAAATATGTACAAAAAATATAATTTTATTGGTTATTTTTTTTGTTTTGTTTTTGTTTTCCGAGACAGGGTTTCTCTACCTGTGCTGGAATTAAAGGTGTGTGCAACCACTGCCTAGCAAATAATATTATTTTAAATAGATAATATAAATGCCCCCAAAGCATGAAAAAAAACCCAGTATATCTCAATAATGATATTTTCAAACTGTCTATTGAAAATGGGGAGAAGATTCAGTGGTTAAAGCATTTGCAGCACAAGCCCAAGGAGAAGATTTTGAATCCCAGAATACTTAGGGTAGGGATTATGGTCCACCTATCACGCTAGCGTTCTGTAGACTGAGACAAGGGATCCCCAGGACAAGCTGGTTAGACAAACTAACTGAATAGGCCAAAGTCTGGCTTCAATGGAGAGATCCTGCCTGAATGAACAACATGGAGAGCAGACAAAAACAATTGTCAATATCCCTTGAGCCTATACACACAAACACGCACTCACATACATGAACACATACACATACATACACATGACAGAAAAACAGGAAAAGTACAACATAATTACAATAAACAGCTCACAAAATAAAATAAATGGTAAATTAAATTATATATGTATATGTGTATCTATATATATCTATATAGAGAGTGATATATAGATATAGATATATATACAGAGAGAGAGAGAGCCCCTGACCCTGTTTTGTTTTTACTTAAATAGGTAGAACATCTCTAATCTAAAAATCAAGAATTTATAGTGTTCCCAAATCCAAAACTTTTTGCAGGCAAGCATTATACCATGAGTGGAAAATTCCACACTGACCTCACATTATGGGATACAGCCAAAATAAAGGTCTACTAAAAATGCTATATAAAATTTGCTTCAAGCTATGTCTGCAATACACACATGAAACTTAAATTTAGTATTTAGACTTTGGTTACATCTCTGATATATCTTATTATGTATGCAAATATATATATATATATATATATATGAAACACATCAGATTCCAAGTATTTCAGATAAGTAACACTCAATCTGTATTTGTATACAGAAAAAAACATGAAAAGAAACAAAGTGTTGACTATGTTATCTCTAAGAAAAGAGATGTGTGGCTTTTTAAAGTGCCTTCAATTTTCTATAATGAGCTTTTGCAATAAAAATTTAAGTAAGATTCTTTTAGAGTGTTCTGATAGTTTGGAAGTCTCAATGAATGTTCAGTGTGTGTTCAGCATGGGATCATTCAAATTTACAAGCCTTTACACTTTTAAATTATTTAGTTATTTTTATGTGTATGGGTGTTTTCCTGCATGTCTGTGTGTGCACTATATGCATGCCTGGTGTCCAGGGAAGCCAGAAGAGGGCGCTGGATCCCTTGGAAATAGAGTTACAGATGGTTGTGAGCTGCCATGTGAGTGCTGGGAATGGTCCTGTGGAGGAGCAGCCAGGGCTCTTAACTACTGAGCCACCTCTCCAGCCCAAGCCCTCATTTTAGTCCACTAAGACTGTAAAACACCAAAATTCTAACTATGAGCATAACATTATGGTCAATGGAGAATTTCTCCAGAACTTTAAGAGAAAAATGTGAACAAAAGTCCCAATATTTATGGTGTTTGACTTTAACAATTAAGCTTGCTATTCAAATTTTAGTTTTATTTTTGAAGAGGAAAGCCAATAGCATCTTCCCAAGGCTGTTCTAGAGTACATATGGAATAAAGACTTGGTTATCTTGATAAGTAGTCATTTAAATACTAAAATTTAAAAACTGGTTGCTTTTACTGATGCCTGTGATTCCAGTACTCAGCAAGTTATAGAGTATTGTATGAGTTTGAGCCCAGCAAATTTAAGAGGACCCTAGGCTACAGTGTGCTCCAGGCTAGCTCTCTTGGGCTACAGAGCAAAACCCTGTCAAAAATAAAATTAGAAAAAAAATTTAAAATTAAGAGCTAAGTTCTTTTCTGAGGGGAGGAGGGCCGGGGTAGATATGGGGGAGAGGAAAGGTAGTGGGGGGAAGTTGGGGGGAGGGGAGGGAGGGAAAACTGCAGTCAGGATGTAATATATGAGAGAAGAATAAAAGAACTAGGCATGGTGCAGGCCTGTAATCCCAGGAAGTAGAGACAGGAGGAGCAACACGAGTCCCAGGCCATCTTGGTCTTCACAGTGAGTTCCAGGCCAGTGAGGACTATATAATGGGACGCTGTATTTAAAAAACAAAACCCATGAGGCTATCGAGATGGGTTCAAGTGCCACAAGCCTGAAGAACCCCAGTTCCATGTCTACGTGGGAAAACTACAGGCGTTATAAAAGGCACAAGATTGGAGGTGGGGACGTAGCTCAGGGCTAAAGTGCACTCCCTAAATATCTTTATCCCCAACAGTGAACACAGAAAAAGAAGACAGAAAACAGACGCTGGGATTTTTGTGGTAGGTGGAGACTAAATATGTGGTTATAAAATCTCACAACTGATCTGGGCCTGGCCTTGGTGGTACACAGTTGTAACCACAACTGTTCAGGAGGTATAGAAAGGAGTACAACTTTATGGCTAGCCTTGGTAACTCAGCAAGATCCTGTAAGATCAGAATAGAAATATGACAAGGGATATGCAATAGTAGTAGAGCATTTGCTTAGCATGCATGAGGCTCTAGAACCATCTCTAGTTCTGCAAGAACCAATCACCCAACTGAGTAATTGATATATTCAATAGCTCATTTCATATCCTGCCAGAAAGGCACACAAAAATCAGGTAATGTCCTTACCCATACACTTTTCACAACAGTTTATGTCGGTGACAAATTCTCCTGAAAGATGAAGGTAGTTTTATTATCCTCTTTCATCTCATATTTGAGTTATAGGGCTTACCAATATTGTAGGAAGGAAACCAGAGATAGAAAGGTAGGTAAATGAAACCTTTTTACAATGGAAAAACATCACCAAAGAAAATGTCTTAAACACGCATATATATTTAACACTGACATTTTGTTTATAAATTACTCATTTTTGACTTATTAAAATTTATTCTATTTATTTATTCTATTCTTCCAAAATTCTAGACAAATCCAATTACATCATAAAATATAGTCACAGGAAAAGGTAAATAAATACTAAGATGGAGTCCAGTAACTTAACCCAAACCTGTTTCAAACTCCTGGTGTCAAGTGATTCTCCTACCTTGGCATCCTAAGTAATACAGACCATTTGTGTATGCCATCGCAACATCTGGACAGTGAGTTCTTTAATAAAGGCATTTACTTGTGATGGAATTTACTTCCCCAAATCTAGACTGCTGGTATGGCAACCTAGGTCACAGCCATTAGTACTAGTACTGTGACTCCCTGGGTTAATGAGAATGGAGATACAGCCTGGCATCTGATAAATGAGAAGGCACAGAACTGTCATCATCACAAGGCCCTTATCAAGGGCATTATTTAAACAGTCTGGCCATTTTCTTATCTGGTAACAAACAGGAAGCAAAATAAAGATAAACCAAATATCTAACCACTGACAAACTTTCTAGATGCAATAAAGTTTGTTTTATAATGACTAACTCTTAAGTTGAATATTCACGCTCAACTATTCATATCTGGTCTATGGACTGTGGCATGACTTGGCAAATGATGTGAAGAAAAAAATGCATACAACCCCAAAATAAAAGAACTCCCCAAATTAAACCGTGCCCACATATATAACGAAACTGTGTGCTTCTCCCTGAAAAGACAAGCATATGATCGCCTCAAACATCATCTTGCAGAAGGGCAAGAAGGCAGAACACTGCCGAGGGTGAAAACATTTAAAAAGAAAGACAAGCCAGGTATGATGACTCACACCAGGGAAGCAGGATCTCTGTGAGTCTAGGGCCAGCCTGGGTTGTATAGTGAAGTCCAGGTCAGCCTAGGCTACAGAGCTATAAAACTTTCTCCCCCACCCAAAAAAAAGAAAGAAACAAACAAAGAAAAGAGTCAGGCAGTAGTGGCCAATGCCTTTAATCCCAGCACTCAGGAGAAAGAGGCTGGCGGATCTCTGTGAGTTCAAAGCCAGCCTGGTCTCCAAAGAGAGTTCTAGGACATCCAGGGCTGTTATACAGAGAAGCCTTGTCTCAAAAAACCAAAAAAATAAAATAAAAAATAAAGAAAAGTAAAAGGAAAGAAAAAAGAGTCAAGTTTAGTGATATATACCTATATTCTCAACATGAGAGACAGAGACAGGAAGATCACAAATTCAGTGCTACCTTTGGCTACATGCGACCCTATCTCAAACCTCTAGACAAACACACATTAAAAATAATAATAAAAAACAAGTTATGTAGGGCAAAAACCCATTGTACGTATATTACCAACTCCTTTCTACCCTACTTTCTGAAGAAAAATAAACATAGCTAGGATTCCTGCTTGCTGTTCCAAGTGTTGGGAAAAGCTGGGTTGGAAAGGGATATTAGAAATGAAACAGTCAATCCAGATTTGATGGCTCTTCCTTCAATCCTAGTACTCTGGAGAACTGGACAGAACTGTCTCAAGTTCCAGCCCAGCCTGGGCTACATAGTGAGTTCCAGACCAGCCTAGACTACAGAATGAGACACTGTCTGAAATAAACAAAAATAACTAAATAAATAGGCAGACAGGAAATAGGAAAGATAATGTCTGACTTCAGAAAACCCAGCCTTAATAGGAGCTTCCCCTTTCCACCCTGGCTGCCCCTATTCTGGAAACAGTCTTGAGCTTAAATATCTTAAGGGGTGATAACAGAGGAGAGCAAATTGTAAAAGAAAAACAAAAAAAATCCTCAGATGCTGGGAACGGAATTGCATCCTCTTTGAAAGCAGTACACGCTCTTTGCCACGGAGCCGTCTCTTCGGTCCCTCAAGTCTCACCCAATCCCTTACCCTTACTCACCACATTTTGGCAGTGCTTATCCTCAATCACCAGAGATGGTAAGCTCTGAAATTATTTAAATTTACTGGGTAGGTAACCTTGTCTAGTGCTTCAAAAATTAAATACCTTAAGCACACTTAATTTGTCAATTTTCCATGCATTCCATTACACCATGGGCTAAATAGACTTCTCTTAGTTTAAGAAAGTTCTGTGAGCATTGATTTAAAAAAAAAAAAAGAGAACTAGATGATCTAATGTTAAGTTTTTTATTTTTATTTATTTTTTTTCTCAAGATGACGTTTCCCTGTGTACCAGTCTGGGCTGTCCTAGAACTCACTCTGTAGACCATGCTGGCCTCCAACTCACAGAGATCTGCCTGCTTCTGCCTCCAGAGTGATGGGATTAAAGGACTGTACCACCATGCCTAGGGAGCCTTTAGTTCTAATCCAAGCTTTATCACCGGCTCCAAAGGAGTAGTCTATTACTGAAAGGCCTTACCTGACTAGGAATTATGAATTTCATACTTGGTCTTTCTCTCTGGGTCTCAATTTCTTCAGTATGCAATGGAGATTTAGAATTTTCATAAGAAACTCACTGTTGTCTCATTTTAAAATGTGTTGTGCTGCTATTCTAGATTATTCAGCTATAACACTTTTCCCAAAACTGTGAATTTACCATTTAAAATCTCATTATATATGTAAATGCATGAGTTACACAGTAAAAAATAGATTGATTTAAGGATTGGAGGGGAATGTGCACAAAATATGGATGGATGTAACCAAATACACATAGCAAACTTGGATCAGAAACCAGAACTGGATTCCTTATTTCTATTAACCATAGATGGTTTTCCTCATCTCTTATCCACACTCTACCAACGTGTGTGTGTGTGTGTGTGTGTGTGTGTCCGTGTGTGTGTGTGTCCGTGTGTGTGTGTGTGTGTGTGTGTGTGTGTGTGTGTGTGTGTGTGTGTGTGTGTGTGTCCGTCCCAGCATCCACATACAGGCTGTTCACAACCACCTGTAACTCCAGTTCCATGGAGTCTGATACCTCTGGGCCGCACTCACGTGTGAGGCTTTGGTAACTGTCACGCCTACAGGGCGGGGCCGAGACTGGAGCCCTTAAGAACGGAGTTCCGGACGGGCTGGCTCTCTTAGTTCCAGGATCCTTTAGGTGGAGGTAGGTTGAGCAGAGTTCTCCAGAAAACACCGCTGGACTGCGCAACACCTTTCCCGGACCCTGTTACCTATCCCTTTACTTGTGAGTTATCCCACAAAATAAACCTCCCTTTTAACTACGTGGAGTTGCCTTAATAGTACAACCAATACACACACACAATTTAAAATACAATAAACCATTTTGAGGCCAAATTGAAAACCCCTTCCAAATCGCCCAAATTAGGTATAACACTTAAATGCTTGCATGTTCAGAACACTGCCTTCCAATAAAATAATTTAGATGAGCCCTATGAAGAAGTTATTTGTACAAATCAGCCCATCCTACACTTGCTCTACTCCCCTCACCCAGGGATGCAAACCACGTGGTATGTTTCAGGAAGGAATTTTCCAGAGTTTACATTATGGGATAGCCTACAGAAGTAACGCAAGGTGTTCACAAAGGAGGGAGAAAAAAAATGACTAGTTTCTAGGCTAAGGGTATAGCTCAGTTGGCAGAATGATTGTCTAGCATGCATGAGGCTCTGGTATCAATCCACAGTGCTGCAAAAAGAAAATTATAAATTTGAACTGATTAAAATACAGTAAGCTTAGCTGGACATCAAAAATGTTTATAATCCCAAAATTTGGGAGACAGAGGCCAGGAATCAGGAGTCCAAGGTCATCCTCACTGCAAAACCAAGAGATCCTGGTTTCAAAGCAAAATGGGGGGGAGGGAGTAGGGGGGAGGGAAGGCTAATTTTCTAATGCTCTGGTACAATTTGGTTGAGGGTGAGGTTAAAAATTGAGAAAGAGGAGGTTCCAGCAGTAAAAGTGCTTTCATAAGATCCACAGATCGATTCTGGGCTCTCTCAAATCTACTCTATAGTGTGCCGGAAATGAAAGGGGTTAAACTTTTGCAGATGAATCTAAAAATCAAGAGTTGGGGTTTAGGATTCTCAGCGTACAGATGGGCACGGCGGTCACGAAGAGGTAAAGGAGAAGATCTGGAAGGGAGGAATCACTAGAGTCCAAAGAGGAAAGGGGGAGAAGAAAGAAGGCACGGGAAAACCGGTCTAAGAAAAATCAGAGGGCAGGGGGTGAAAACTGGGAGGAGCTGGGAAGAGCGCTGGTCAAAGGAAGATGGAGGAGGGGGCAGCCCCGCACGAGGGACCTGGAGCGGCCGGCAAGAGCGCAACCCGGCGTCCTCCAGCCGCCTGCTGGGCTGCGGGAAGTCCGCCCCTGCTCTCGGAAGTGCTCCTTACCTGTTGGTGTGAAACCGGTGGAGCGGATCCGTGCGATGGCAGGAGGAGAGCTGGCAGCCAAAGTCGCTGATGTCCAGGCAGCCGGCTTCCTCGCTGGGGCAGGTGCCCACCCCACGAGGGGCTCCTAGGAGCGGGAAGGGTTCCTCTGGGGTTAGAAACTTCTCATAGGAAGTGGTGGCCGACGCCTCGTCGGACATGGTGGGAGATGGGCCGGCTCGGACTCCCGGGCTGGAGATGGGCTACTCAGGCGCTCGCCCCTTCCCCCACGCTAACCTGTCCGCGGTGGCCGCCGCCCCCGGGTGTGCTCACCGCCGCAGCCGCCCGAGGAGTGAAGGGCTCTGCACAAAGGTCGTCGGAGGCCGCAGGGACCCGCCGGCCACCCAGTCCGCTTCTCCGAAACCTCGGAAGCCGCCGCCGATGCCGGGCCCAGCGAGTCACTGCGGCGCCGCCGCCCGGCCCGGCTGCCCCGCCCACTGCGCTCGCCGCCCGCTGCGGCTTCGGTCCGCCCCGCGGCCGCCACCAACTACAGGGCTGCCCGAGCCGCTGCCCTTGCCCCCTGCCGGAGTGGAGGAGGAACTGAATGTCGGTGGCTGAAGCCCGGGGCGACCTGGCTGGCCTCGTGCTCTAAGCCGTCCCGGATTCCGGGATGCTTGAAGGGCCCATGCCTCAGCCAACCTCCTTCTTGCGCTTCCCATTCGCACTCAGGAACCCAATGATAGCCAAATAACAACTGTAGCCCTTAGGACTAGGGACTTAGCCAAGGTCACACGGAGTGACTATGTGAAAAACGAATCCCAGGTGCCCTGTAACACCTGGACCACCCACCCTGTCTGGATTCTACTTGTACTGAGCTCCTACAGTATGTGTGCCCAGCCAAAGCAATGAGCTGTAAGGGAAATGGACCATAGAGGGGGAAGAAATTCCCGCCTCACTTTTAAGTCTCCTCACTCAAAATAAATAAATAAATAAATAAATAAATAAATAAATAAATAAATAAATAAATAAATAAATAAATAAATAAATAAATAAATAAATAAATAAATAAAAATAAAAATAAAATAAACAAAAACACCCAGGTCCAGCCGCTAGGCTACTCAGAGCTTCTGTACAGTTTTGTGTTCTGTGCTTTCTTTCTGTTGTGTACTCAGTTTGGAATGTCCTGCCAGTCTCCTCTGCTAATCCTTAAATCCCCAGCTCAAGCGCTATCTCCTAGGCGAAGCCTTCCCTACCTCCCAAAGGGGACTCCTGCTGCTATGTCCCACAACCCTACTTCCGTTGATATTATGCAGCTTAACTTGTTCGACTTAAATCAACTTACTAGGTATATGGTGCTCCTTTCTCCTAGCACTTTACTTTTACCTGTGTTCTAGACATGTGATTGCAAACCTTGGAGGCAGGTTTTTGTTTTAATATTCAGCTTCTTAAATGCCCCCTTTAAAAATGTGTGTGTGTGTGTGTGTATATATATATATATATATACATATATATATATATATATATATATATCCTAGTTATCCCTGGAAAAAATTCTGATTAATCCTGGTTACATGACCCCTAAAAATAGGAAAACTGGTGGAAACTCAAGTTCCTTACATAAAATGATATGGTATTTGTATATAATCTACACACATTTTTCAAAAGACTTTAAATCATATCTAGAGTGTATAAATGCTATGAAAATTTATGGTAATTTGTTTGAAGGATAACAAAAATCTGCATGTTTAAAGCACATGTGTGTATCACTATATGATGGAAGTGAACCTAGGACCTTGAGCATGCCTCACAACTGTTCAACCACAGAGCTACACCCTCAGCCCTTTCCCCCACCAATATTCCCCTCCCCAGAGTGATTAAATCCAAGAATGTGGATTTCAGAGATGTAGATAGCCAGTCCTATGTTCTGGATGCGGGTATTCACGTAACAACTGAGTGCAGCTGTTTTATTTGATTGTAAGAAAATGTTGAGAATGTAGCTTTCAAAATTGTCATTCCTTAAGATCTAATTAAGTTGACCAATTTAAAAACTGTACAAATGATGGTGTTTTGCCTGTAGTCCCCAATGCACCAATCCACAGAGATCTGTCGGGGACTAGTGAGGCTGAATGCGCCATGGCTTATACAAAAGGTTTGCAGCATTTTTTTTTTAAATAAGTGTTGGGAAAGTGGAGTCCTCACATGATCCCTTATGCAGCATTCTGAGGCCCAGGAGTATACTCTGTCCAATAACTAGTATGTTTACATTTCTCAGGAAGTTTTATTTCAGCAAATATCATGAACCATATTAACTTTTTAAAAAATCTTGTACTCAGTTTGTAAGTTTACTTTCATATTGAATTTCTATAGGAAGCCAAGTGTGCAGCTAATCACTTTTTCTTCTCAATCCCTCCTGTGGACTGTAGATTTTGCCTAAACTAAAGAAGAAACTATTAATAACTCAGGGTGTAAACCAGCCTATGACTCATGCTGGCAATCACTGCATTCAGGAGACTGAGGCAGGAGGACTGCCAAAAGTTTAAGTCCAGCCTGGTCTGCACTGTAGGGCCCTGAATATAAAATAAAACAATATGGTGTAAGCATTCCATATCTTCACTATTGTTCACAGTGTCACAATGATGCATCAACTTCTCATCTATGGTTATTTGGACCTCCATGTTCTGAGTATTGTTTAAATCTGCACATCAGATTTCTTTGTGCTTCTTACTGTATGACAATTTGTTGGAACATTAGATGAACAGTGGCTGTGATGGGAAATCACACATCTAAAACTGTAAAACAGACAAATTTTTGTAACAACTATGATAGAAGTTATAGCTAAGAATGCTGCTCAAAGTAAGGGAATAGGTTCCACGCCCAGACTGAAGTCTGCAGAAATAGCTATGAGATAATAGTCCAAACTGTCCAAGGTAAGGTGTAGTCTCCAGGAATCAAAGCACTACCTTTTTTTCTTTCTTTCTTTTTCTTTACCTTTCTTTCTTTCTTTACCTTTCTCTCTCTCTCTCTCTCTCTCTCTCTCTCTCTCTCTCTCTCTCTCTCCCTCCCTCCCTCCCTCCCTCCCTCCCTCCCTCCCTTCCTCCCTCCCTCCCTCCCTTTCTTTTTTTTACAAAGGCAAGAAGCAATCTCATATCTTGAAGTAATTCTTGAACTAAGGCCTTTTCAATGACCTTCTAGGGCAAGAAATGCTTTAGTCTTGAGTGCTATCTTAAGTTTCTAAAGTTAATATAAACAACTTCCACAAACCTGGTCACTTAAGACAACAAAAATTTATTTTCACAAAGTTCTGGAGGCTGAAAGTCTGAGGTCTGGGAAGGCCACACTCAGGAGTTGCTCTGAAGAGAAATGGTTCCTTGTCTCTTTCAGTTTCTGGTGGCCGCACATACCTTCCGGCACTTGTGACTTCATCTTTCCATTGCATCTTAGTCTTCAGAACATTTACAGTCTGTGACCACACTGTTACAAGGCTTCAGGCATAACCATATAATTCAGTATAAAGTCCTCCAATCGAAATCTGTAACTGAATCTACTATTTTTGCCAGCTACAGTAATATTCACAGGTTCGACATATTAAGAAATAGATATATCTTTTGAGAGAACTGCTATTCAACCTACAACAAAGCATGGCTTTAATCACTTGTTATTCTCTGAACCATAACATGTACAGCTTGTCTGCTTACCAGTCCTCTTAATAGGTATGAAATTATGAGGGCTGCAGAGACAAGGAACGAGTCCGCCATTTTGATCAAGGGTTTAGGGTTTCAGGTGTTTTGTTGTTACTGTGGTTTGCACCCAGTGCCTTGTACATACTAGGCAAGTGTTCTGCCACTGAGCTACATCCCTAGGCCAGGTTTCTGTCCCTGAATCAGAGTTCCTCCTTTATTTTTGTTGTCTTGCATTATCTATTTTTTTCTTATAAGACACATGGTATCAAACTAATGATTTCAGAGACAAGTCTAATGATAAAGATAATTTAACATGCTTTGACAAAATACGTATAAGGACAATAATTGAGTTACTTTCCAATGAAGACTTGAAAGGCAGAGGCAGGATGATTATGATTCAAAGCCATTGTTGGCTACTTATGCAGTTTTAGGCCAGCCTGGTCTAAGTGACACCTTTGCTCAAAACAAAACAATGATATAATTTCATTATAATCTCAAAGAAAGCAAAAGTAAAATAAAACCTTGAAGCCCCCTCCTCCTCTTTGTTTTTTGATGTTAGGGATGGAACTCAGGACCTGTATATGCTGTACTATCCTTCTAACACAGAATGAAACTCCTAGCCTTTGCTTTGATCATATTTAATAAATTTTTTGAGACAGTTTTGATAATTAAGTTGCATTGACTAGCCTTAAACTCATATCTTCCTGCCTCAGCCTCCCAAGTTGCTGACATAGAATACAACATTTACAAATGCATAAACCTTAGAATATAAAATATAAGACAAAGTACAATTACATGCTATGCCACAGGTATATCAGATATATAGGAAAATACATTTTGAGGGGCTAGCAATAAAATCAACTAAAGAAATGTAGTTATTTTCCAGCAGGTTCAAAAAAATCTTTATTCCGATCAAATAGCCTAAATTTGCTGTGGATATCTAACTGAAAACCACTGCTCTAAAAATACTAAATTAAAATAAATAAAATATGGTGACCAAGTACATACTTATTAACAGTTAAAACTGAAATTATAATAACACTCTTTCTGCTGTGACTGCCTGCGTCATCAGGCAGAGCACCACCAGTACTCAGAGAAACTGGGGTATCATGAGCTATCTCCCTCAAAAGACACGGTTTCTGAAAATTATATAACATTTCATTCACATTTAACATGGGCAGTGCTGACCCTTGCTTGACCTTCTCTTCTTATTGCTCAACACTTCGTCTATGCTCTCATCAATAGGAACAACAAGTGAAGATAATTGTTTCCAACGCCTCTCTTTTGTCATATCCAATAATAAGTCTCTGATTCTCATCCATGAGCCTCGGAAAATATCAAAGTGGTCATAACTGGTGAAACACCATCTTGAATGGTATTCCATTCACATTTAGAAATCAGCCTTAGCCAGAAAAGAAACTGTTAGGAAACTTGAACAATTAGGACAGTTAGTGATGAGAAACAAGAGTACTTACTGGAAAAATAACATAAAACAGTTAAAACAAAATTCAAGGTTTATTATGATCACGAACCATATCTCTTTCATAACTAAGAAAACTGTTAGAACTATTGCAGGAAGGCTTTCAAAAAATCCCAACTTTCCAGATAAGTACAATTTTTTAATTTAATCACATTTTCTTCTTATGAAAATTGTTTATTTCAGTTACCAAACCAAAAGAAATCTTTTCACAATCTGATTTTTGGAGGGCATGAAGATGAGTATATTTTTATGAACAACAAAACACTTAAATTAATTAAGATAAGTTACGGCATAATGAACAAATCTAAATTAATTAAAAACAAACTAGTTACAAGAGGTTATGCCAAGGGAGTATTTCCAAATATACTCAGAAATAGGGTTTCAGCTAAGACTGAGTCCTTTATATAGATAAAAAGTTATTTGGGGGGATAATCCCAATGAAAATTATTGTCTTAGGTCTTTTATTAATGGGACAAAATTGGTTTTATTAACAGATTAACGTGGGTAATACACGGTCCATATAATACAATATACATGTTGGGGGAAAAGTAAATAAGATGCCAAATGTCATGAAACTTTCATGGTTGCAATGTATATTTTAAAAACCAGATTATTTTAATCTGCATTTTTCTGTCTTACCATTAGCCCTACTCAATATGTGTACACATTTATAATAACTTCATTGATGTTCATAATGAGGGCTGCTATGTCTTGTGAATAATAATTGATTTGTTAAATTAGCACTGAAACAAAGAAGCCTGGAGACTGGTTTTTAGCTCAGTGGTAGAGTAGTTGCTACCATGTCTGATGCCTTGAGTTCAATTCCCCCAACAGCTAACCAAACAAATATGTCTTGCTCTATAGCCTAGGACAGCCTGAAACTGTTGATCCTCCTGCCTCTTTGTGCTCTTAATTACTGGATTATAGATGTGTGCCACTATGAGTGGCTCAGGGTATATGTGTGTGTGTGTGTATTTGTGGTATTTTTAAATTGTTGTTATTTTGGTTTTGTTTGTACTTTTTGAGACAGGTTTTTAAATAATCCATCCTGGCATAGAACTTAAGCTGAGGATGGCATTGAACTCCTTATCCTCTAGCCTCTGCAAATGAGTGCTGGAAATCACAGGAGTATGTGGTAAGGGTATATTTTTATTACTTAAAAAATGATGACCTGGTCTGGTCTTTTTTTTTTTTTTTTTGGTCTTTTGAGACAGGGTTTCTCTGCGCCTTTCCTGGAACTCACTCTGTAGCACAGACTGGCCTCCAAATCACAGAGATTTGCCTGCCTCTGCCTCCCAAGTGCTGGGATTAAAGGCGTGCGCCGCCGCCGCCGCCGCCGCCGCCGCCGCCGCCGCCGCCGCCGCCGCCGCCGCCGCCGCCGCCGCCGCCGCCGCCGCCGCCGCCGCCGCCGCCGCCGGCATATTACCTTCAATGCATGGGGATTTATCCTCTCCCTTCATGTGCCATAATTACCAATTCTTCACTACGAAGCAGTTTGGACTGCCCGAGGGAATTGGAAATGAGAGTGAGTAGGAATAAAGAGATAAGGGAATCCTGGGAACTGTGAACTCTGGCAAAACTAATTAAATATTTTTGTTTTAATCCTGGAAAAACAGGATTTTTCAGGAATGAGCCAATGAAATATGAATCTACAGACTGATACTACAGAAATTACTACTGAATTAGCTGGAGACAGGCGAGTTTATTATACTGCTAAATAAGCATGATGGTCTATGCTATATGGTCTACAAAGAATAAAGTGAGGTGAGGAACTTGTACTTTTATCCCCAATAGCCTGAGATAAAATAGGCAGTATTGAGGGTTGCATGGGCCAAAGGAAGTTGGTAGGTGAGCTGTTAGTGAACATTGTTATTTTATTCCTACCCTAGGTGACCAGCTTTCATGAGATAATTGGTTATTTATTGGTGGCTATCCTTGTGTTCAAGAGAACCCAGGTGCCTGACCTGTATGCATACTGATATAATTTGTGTGTGTGTGTGTGTGTGTGCACGCGCGCGCGCATGCACGTATATGTACAATTTAAGAGACTTTATAGCCCTTTTTCTTTTTCTTTGGTTTTTTGAGACAGGGTTTCTCTGTACAGCTTTGGTGCCTTCCTGGAACTCACTCTGTAGCCCTGCCTGGCCTTGAATTCAGAGATTCTCTTGGCTCTGCCTCCCGAGTGCTGGGATTAAAGGCGTGCGCAACCACTGCCCAGCTGGCCTTTTTTCTTGATGACATTTGAGAAGTACAATGGTATACCTGAATTTTTCTTTAAATGTGCCCCCCCCACACATGCTCCACCTTATTCCCTTAAGACAGGGTGGTCCCTCACAGCCTAGATGTTAAACTTACAGATTTACCAGATATTTATCTGAGAGCTGGGGATTTGAACTCAGGTCCTCATGCTTTCTTGCAGCAAGTTCTCTTAGTTATTGATCCATCTCCCCAGCCACACCTGAGTTTATTTGCACTAAAGTATCAGCTCCAATTATTCTAGATTAGTGGCAATTGGCCGAACATTCACTTTGCTGCTAGCTGACTGGAATGAATTTTCAAACCTGGTGTTTCAAAAATCAACGGGATTAGATGGAATGTAACTTAATGGGAGAACACTAGCCTACTATGCCTGAAGCCATGGAATCAATTTCCTTCAGGGAAAAGAAACAGACAAAATCCCCCACAAAACAAGTTCAAAAAGAGAGCAATGGACAGCATAGTTAAACTACCACCAAAATGTTTTGTGAGGTTTAAGCAACAATGGTTTTTTCACTGCCATGTGGTCTGCTTCATAACTCCTCCAATAGCCATTATTATCCTTATTATTCATGGGCAACCTGAGTTAGGCAAGACTGTAATTCCACCGATTTCAAGAATTACAATGGCCGGGTTCTGGAGAGATGGCTCATCAGTTAAGTGCTCTTGTTGCTCTTGCAGAGGAGAAAGGTTTGTTTCACAGCACCCACATGGTGGCTCACAACCCTCTATAACTCCAATTCCAGGGGATTCAGCCCCCTCTTCTGTCCTCTGTGGGCAACACACCCACGTGGTACACAAACATAAATGCAAGCAGGAGAACTATACATATAAAATAATTTTAAAGCTAAAAATAATTATATGTATACTTTGATATACTACTGCTTAACTTTGTGCGACAAAATGTTTCTCTTCTCACTAGCACACTAGCACACTACAGAAGAGCAAGCCAACTGAACACCTACTTAATTTGCCTAAGACACCATGGTTGATAGTAGGTGAGTGGAGATTTCAATCCAGAAATTGCGCTTCAAAAACTCCTATGGGCCAGGGAGATAGCTCAGCAGGTGAGAACCTGCTTGGCCCTTTTGCGCTCCCCCCACTCCCCCCGCACTGCACTTAAGGTGTGCAGTTGAAGTTACATATGAACGAATTACAAGTTCAAGGTGAACACATCAGAAATGGCACACCGAGGGCCAGAGTTGGTCCAGCAGCTTATATGGGGCATTATAAACTATCATATAAGAAAATGAGCGCCGGGCGGTGGTGGCGCATGCCTTTAATCCCAGCACTCGGGAGGCAGAGCCAGGTGGATCTCTGTGAGTTCGAGGCCAGCCTGGGCTACCAAGTGAGCTCCAGGAACGGTGCAAAGCTACACAGAAAAACCCTGTCTCGAAAAACCAAAAACCAAAAAAAAAAAAAAAAAAAAAAAAAGAAAGAAAGAAAAAGAAAATGAATTTCAACTTCAAAATGATTGATAACCTTGTGAATCAACCTCGAAAAAATGAGAAAGGGGCAGGACAGTCATTTTATATGCTTTGGCATAAAAGATGCTCGGCTGCAACAGTGAGCTGGCCCGCCAACGCCTCGCAAATCTCGGGGTCAAACCCTAACTGGAGGTTGGAGCAGGCTGGGGATGCCGGCAGAAAGCTCGGCGGGACGGTATTCTGGGTGGTACCGGAAGGATGCCGCGAGCTTCTCAGGGGCTGTGACCTTCCCAGAGGCCTTTGGACGGTACAGCGTGGCTACTGCCGCTGCCGCTGCTGCCGCTGCCTCCGCCTCGGGGGGCCGCAGGGGAAAGGACAAGATGGGATGTCGCGGCACGTCTTTCTGGTTCATGGCTAGAAACGTACAGCCATAAGAGATTCAAAGAGAAGTGAGAGGGGGAACAAGGGACAGAAGGAATTCGCGGCGACTGTTGATGACGCCACATCCGCGTGTATCGCTGTTTCCGGTGTGTTGATCTCAGTTGGGGGGGGGGGTCTTTTTTCTTTCTTTCTTTCTTTTTTAGGTTGTTTGCAGTTAGCGCCCAGCGGAATGCAAGGATGGACTCTGAAAGATAAAGCGAAGAAAGTTTCTCGGGAAGGAAGTGTTGCTGGCCTGTACTCACACACCTATGTCGCGTTTGTATGAAATGATCTGGGTTTTAGATTCATTCAGCCTTGGGTGGGATTGTTGTTTTGTGGGACAAATTATCGAATGCTGCTCTTGGTGTGTTCTGTAGCTTCCCTATCGTCTGTGAGCAGGGGGGAAATTAGGCTTTATTTTCGCACTTTACTGTCTGAAGTTGTTATTTGCTTTTGAATTGGAGCAATTATAGCACACAGAGTTAGGGACCTGGAGACTGCCCTGGGGGGAAGGACCGGCAGAGTGCTCTCTTGGACCGCTTTCAAATCTTTTGGACAGAAAATAAAGCAAAACTTTCCTTTGGGCAATTTTCCCTCGGGGCTTTTAGCTCCCAGTGCAGCTGTTTGGCTGAGGGGGGGGGCAGATAGGGAGTGGAGGAGGTCCAAAGAGGTTTATTGCTGGTGAGAGAATTTGCAGCTCTCTGGGCATTTGCAATTCTTCTGTGTTAGCTGTTTTTTTTTTGTTTTGTTTTGTTTTTTTTTTGTTTTTTTGTAAACCAAGTCAGTACCAGCATGAGATCTTGCGCTCATCAAAACCTTAAGCAAACTTTTCATGTTTCAGAACTGTCTGGCCTGCTGCTTTGTTAATGAGAGAACCAGAGTGTAGCAGGTAATCCAAGTTAAATTTCTCTGAGCATCCTATTTCTCTGGGAGACTTGTTAAAAACACAGACTGATGGGTGTCACTGATAGAGGTGTTTCATCAGCTTTTGTGGGATGTTTTCCAGAATGTAAATTTCTAACAATTTCCAGGAAAAAGCACTGGACCACCATAGGACCACCGCTGGAAAACTGCTGAGCTGCCTGCCATTCCTATCCAACCTGTGTCTCACATGTGTATCAGCATAGCCATGAATATGGCCCAACACATTGCTAGACCCTAACGTCATGCCACAATGCCAAACATTTGAACACAGCCCGGAACAGAGCTGACATGTAAACTTGAAAGTGTTACTGGAGGACTTCAGGGTAAATTACCAAGGTAGTGTTCCTGCTGACCTGGGTCAGAGTGCTCCCTCATAGTAACAAGAAAACATTATTTATTCTTTTATATTAAAACTGAGGCAAGGCCTTCTAAGTCTGTCTCCGCCTTACCCAAAGCAGTGTTACAAATTATAGGGGAAAAAATGAAGCACATATCAGGAAATGTGTGTCTATAGTTTGAGCTATGGACTCAGGTTATAAGGACTGGCAACTAGGTCTTCCTCCACGTACCAAAAACCAGGTACCAGGACCTTTGGGTTGACCCATTACCACTACCCAAATGGTATTTCTTGTGGGAATAGTAATTCCTGGGAACCCATACTAGTGGGGAACTCTAGGAAGCCTAGAACACTCCCAATTGAATTTTGTTTATATGTGACATGGAATACTGATGCCCATGTGTGCCAAAGGTCAACCCTGTGTCCTTCCTTAGGCACCATCCACCTTATTTTTGTTTTTGTTTGTTTGAGACAGGGTCATACTGTGTTCCTCTGTCTGATATCAAGGTGTGCCCCACACACCCAGGTTCACCTGGTTTTTTGTGACAGGGTCTCCTACAGGCCTGGGATTCACCGGTTATGCTAGGCTGGCTAGCCAGCAAGCTCCAGGGATTTGCTTTTCTCTGCCCAATAGTGGCAGGACCACCACACTACATTTTTAGGTGAGTTCTGGCAATTGAACTCAGGTCTTCATGCCTGCATGACAGGCACTTTACTTGAGTAAGCCATCTCCCCAGCATAATAGAAACAGCTTATCATTAGTAGAGCCTGGTCTGGTATTCCTGTAATTTTAACACTTGGAAGCAGAGGAAGGAAGATCACATTTTAAAGGCAAACCTGCCCTATATAAGGAGACCTTGTCTGGAAAAAAACAAAGAAACCAACTGTTTGTAAATAGCACTGATGTAGTGATATTCTTGCAAGGTAAGCTCACCAGAGACCACCACACAGGCACTCTTAAAGGTGAAAAGAAAGTGTTTATTGCTAGCTGGCATCTGCATGGGAAACTTGCTCAAATCATGCAGCCCTGAGCCTTATAACCCTTTGGATTTTATGCACAAAAACCACATCCTGGTTATCACACTTCAGTTAGCAAGAAGCAGAACTCCAGAAGCCAGAAAGCAGGGTTCACAAGGGACCTTAACTATAGAGTAGGTATTGGATGTACTAGATCTTTGTTCCCTTTTTGACAGGTGTTGGGACCTACTTGCTGGGTGCCTCTAACATGGTGTCAGAAGTGCTAAGGTCTCTTAGAAGTCTATTAAGGTTTTTTAGTCATTTTTAAATTAAGTTTTTTTTCTCCTGCTTTATATAGAATTCCTTATAGATACTGATATCAAACCTCTTAGTAATCTTTTAGTTTTATTAGCATCTGGATGCTGTCTCTATACTCTAATGGTTATAATCCTGTTTATCTATGGTTGCTTTTGTTGCTTTTGGGTTCAAATCTAAAAATCTTTGTTGATAATGTTATTCCACATTCTTCCTTCTTGTCTAGTTGTTTTTCAGTTGGAGGTCTTATATATTGGCTTTAACAAACCCAATGGCTTTGTGTTGTCAAAAGTATCAGCTGAGCATGTAGCATTTAGACCTGCAATCCCATCACTTGGGACTATGAAGCAGAAAGGTGACCGTGGGTTTGAGGGCAAGCAGGGATGCATGTTGACTTCCTACCAAAAAATAAAACAAAAAATCAAAAGTACAAACATAATGGAACAGTGGGGATTCTATACCAGGAACTAAGATTATAAAATGTTATAAAATGTCTCTCCTGCTTAGGTACATGATGGAAGTTAAAGAGGTACAGCTTTAGGGTTAACACATTGAACATAGTACGTTGAAAGCAAGGGTTGATTCAGCAGCTAAAATGGGTCACAATATACTGTTCGCTGAAGATGGAAATGAATTCCCACTTTGGAATAAATGATAAGAGTGTACCTCAAACATAGATTTGAGGAAATGTCAACAAATGAAAAAAGGGTAGGCCAGATATTTTATATGTTTTAGCATAAAAAAATGCCTGGGTGCAAGTACCTGTTGGCTCTCCCAGGAACTCCATGGTGTCAAACCAGTGATGAAGTCTCATGAGGAACCATATTGCTATTTCTGGTGTGTTGATAAGATTGGAGCATCTTCTGGTTATTATGGTGAGCAGCTGGCGGGATCTAAGGGAGGGCCCCAGTGGACAGACTAAGGGAAGATAAGATCAGTAAGAAAGTTATTGCTAGCCAGGACACACATATCTATGTTGTGTCTGGACAGATGAGTTGAATGCCTTGGATTCCAGTTCCGATGCTGGTAAGCAGATTGATTTATGTTAAGTACCAAGTGCCAGTCTCTGCTTTTGTGAGTACTACCTTTGAAGCTCTGGATGAGCAAAAGGAGTAACATTTTATTTTTGCCCTTTGCAGCCTACCAGTTGCCATCTGCTTTGAAGCACAGACATTTATAAAAATAATGGTTTGGAGGCTAATCCATATTGTATCAGGAAATCACAGACTACCCTGTAGGAGTCTGGGACAGGAACTTTGATGTTAAAACTTTGGTGCATAAACATACTTTAGAAATAAATTACAGTAAAACTTTCTTTCAGGCATGTTTCTGATAAATTTAGGTTCCTGTGCACCAACTTGGACTGACAGGCTGTAACTTATGTCCCAATACAGCTTAATCCTGGTCAGACCACTTGCCCATGCAATAACGGGACACCTACAAAAGGATTTATCTTACTTGGTGATAGATAGGGTTTCCCACTCCACATAGCTCGTAATCTCTAGTCAGGACAGTAATAACAGGAACTCAGGGCTGGGCTTAGCACTCATGAACATTTGCAATTCACATTTTTCCCTAGCCAACTCGAACTTGCAACTGTGAACTGCATACCTGCCCTAAACTCTAAACGCATTTTCAATTATTTTGATAATCCAGTCTGCTGCTTTGTTCACTAGAGAAACCACTCTAAGTTCAAGCAGTCAAAGTTAGTGCTTCTCAGATTTCTCTGTGCCTCCAACCCAGCAAAAGGAATGGTTAGCACAAACAGTGCTAGGTTGGTCAGTTTTGTGTGGAGGGCACCTGAATGTAAATCTGAAATAAATTCCCTGGAGATTCCACTACTATTCTCCTGATGCCTAATACAGAGCTGAAATTGGGGAACCTGAAAGTGTTACTGGAGCCTACAGCCATAAGGCATGGCCTAGATGAGAATGGGCTTCCACGTGGATTATTATACATTATAAAACCACATTATACATATATAAACATAGATATGACCATGAATTTTCAAAGGTATTTTTATTATTTTTCAAATTATATGCATTGGTGTTTGTTGTGTGCCATGTAAGCAGATGCCTACAGAGGCCAGAAGAGGGTGTTGGATCTCTTGGAGCACAAGTTGTAGGTGGTTGTGAGCCACCTGATGTGGATGCTGGGAACTGAACTCAAGTCCTTTGGAAGAGCAGCAAGTACCCTTAACTGCTGAGCCATTTCTCCAGCTCCCATGACTCTTAATCTGCCTATAGTTTTGGCAGAATCTGGGAAACCAGAAATTGTCAGTTGTCTCCCCACTTTCCGTAATGGTGTTAAAAGAGAAAAAGAGAAAATGAAGTTCAAGAAGATAGGCACTTGTGGAATAAGCTGTGGATTCGCTGATTAGAACTAGGAAACTAGTATTGCTGATGCCGGGGACAAGGCTATGGGCTGTGGCTCATTTGCACTCCCAGCATGATATTTCCTTCAGTAATCCTGATTTGTAGCTCCCTTTATACAGGACTTCTGTATGGGAGCATAGATATGAATGATAGCACACTAGAGAGGAAGGCAAATACATCTTATTTTCACAGTACATGTAAACTCTTGATATTTTATTTACACTGTTGTCTTGTACACTGAAAAGTTGTGTATGTATATGGAGACACAGTATTATATGTGTGTAATATGGAATGATTAAATCAAGAGAAATAACTTTCTGACATCCAAAATACTGTTGTTTTCTAATGTGAACATTTGAAATGTTTTCTTAGTGATTTTGAAACATATGGCACCCTGTTGTTAATAGTAGTCCCCATCCATTTCAGTAATCTCAAAAAAATCCCTCCCATCTAATTGAAAATTCAACTCATTTCTTTATTTTCCATTCTCTATACCCTCCAGGTACATCATTCAACTCTGCTGCCATGAATATGATTGACTTCGATTTCTACAACAGGTGAGAAGATAGAGAATTGGTCCTGTGCAGGCCTGGCTGTTTTCATGTCATACATATGTCATCTGTGCTGTTGCAAATGGCAGGGTAAGTGCATGTATGTGGGCATGTGTTTGCCCACACATGCTTTAATGTAGGCACATGTCCACTGCATGCTTTTGTATGGTGGTTTCCTCCTATTGAAACATTCTGTCTGGTAGGGATTGGGAAGTCTTGTGAGCAGACAGATGTCTGGGAGAACAGAAAATTGGAAGATTGTTCAGGGCCTCACTAGCAGTATAAAAAGGAGTAAACAACTGCTGGGTTTGGAGACTGCTGAACCCAACCTCAGAGAGAAGAGGTTTTCGACTATCAAGCTACCTGCACGCTGAAAAGAGCTCCAGGGTTACTTGCAGCCTTTGTGAACATCACCCATGTTGAGGTAGGCTTTGGTGAAGTAAGTAATCTCTCACCCATACCCCTGTTAGTAACCCCAGTAAAAATTCACTGGTTCACCAAGTCAGACTTTGGTACAGTCCTTACTTTAGACTCTTGTATGTTCCATTTCTGAGGTGAATAGATGTGTGTTTTGTTTGCAGTCCTCCATAGCATTCTTGAGGCCATACATACAATTTTATTCTTTAGCTGGGGTCTCTTATTGGCCTAGAACCTCTCATGTAGGCATGTGCCCTAAGGATCTCCCTCTTATCCCCATAGCCCTGTGCCAACATTTTAAAAATAGATTTAATTTATTTTATTTTATGTGTATGAATGTTCTGATCACATGTATGTATGTGCTCTGTATGCATGCCTAGAGGTCAGGAAGGAGGGTTTCAATCCCCTGGAACTGGAGTTATAGACAGTTGTGAGCCACCATGCAGTGCAGAACAAGTGCTCTTAATTGCTGAACTATCTCTCCAGCCCCACAGGCAACATTTCGTGTGTGTGTGTGTGTGTGTGTGTGTGTGTGTGTGTGTGTGTGTGTGTGTCTGTGTGTGTCTGTGTGTGTCTGTGTGTCGATGTGTCCACTCTAGAGGTGGTAGAACCTCAGAGAATGGATCAGATAAATGAGGCAGACTAAAGTCTCATGCAGTAGCTAGCTTTATTTACAGAATCAGACAATTTATACTCTGAAGGTTAAGAAGAATCACATGAGTAAAGTCCTCATGAGTTCAAGCTGTATACAATCACAAGGATAAGCCACACATGGCAAAAACCTGTTTTTCCATAGAGGCATAGAAAGATTAGTTTAAACATTTCATTGAATAACAGCAGCAAGCAATAATGAATAATCTGATGTAAATTCATTCCTATTTGCTACACCTATGAGGACCACAAACCCACATTCCAAGAACAATTCCATGTTTTGAAGGAACTGAGGTCATAAGACTCTTGTTTTCTTGGAGTGTTCTTATTAATACTCAGAATTCTCCTCACATGACTCCATTCCTGGACTGTGTTCACACTGTGCGAGTGTGTGCTTGTGTGTGGGTGCATAATCACATTCATATGCACATATATATATGTACCATATGGAGGTCAGAGATTGATTTGGGGTATCTTCAATGTCATTTTTTTAACAGAATCACACACTGAATGAGGCACCATGATTCACTCAGTCTGACTGGCCAGCACCTGCTGGGGCTTCTGTTGTCCTGCCTCCCTAGGGGTAGGATTATAAGTTACCCCTTCAGTAGTTTTATGTGGATTTGGGAGGTTGAATTCAGATCATCGTGCTTAGGGGACAAGCACATTACAGATTGAGACTTCTCCATAGTCCCTTGGCCCAGTATTCTGTGCTTGAGTTCTGGGGATAGCATTAAGGTCCTTGTTCTTGCAGGGCAAGCATTTTATAGACTTTATTAATTCAGCAACTGAGCTCTCACCCAGGTCTCAGAATTTACTTCTTTTTGAAGGCTATCAAGTGTTCCATTGTGTATATATCCACAATTTTCTTTTTCCATCCATCAGTTGACAAATGATTAATTTTGCCATTTTGATAAGGCTTAAGTCAGTATTGGCATGTATCCCTTCCCTTCCAGTTACCAATTTCATATCATTTGTGTATAAAAAATTCCTGGCTGGGGACATAGCTCAGTGGTAGAACTCCTTCTACCTGACATGTACCTGGCTCTAGACTCTATTCATAAGACCCACTGTGAAAGTGGGATTTACATACTTATAATCTATTCTCTTCCCTTTTTGGATTTCTAAAATAGCATAATTAGTAAGGGAAGTACTAATTTCTCCTATAATCTGCATGAGTTCCCTAGTCCATAAATTCTCCAGCATTTATCTGTATCTTTGTGTAGTCATACTTTCTTGTGGTGACCACTAGTTCACATATAATGACACGGAGACTTAATTTTTTTAAAAGATTTATTTATTTATTACATATACAGTGTTCTGCCTGCATGTATGCCTGCAGGCCAGAAGAGGGCATCAGATCTTATTATAGATGGTTGTGAACCACCATGTGTTTGCAGGACCTCGGGAAGAACAGCCAGTGCTCTTAACCTCTGAGCTATCTCTCCAGCCCATGGAGACTGATTAACTATTAAAGCTCAGCCTTAGCTTAGGCTTGTTCCTAACTAGTTCTTATAACTTAACCCGTATTTTTTAATCTACTTTCTGGTACGTGGTTTGTTATCTAATCTCCTTATTGCCCATCCTGCTTCCTCTGTGTCTGGCTGGTGACTTTGCCTTTCTTTTTCCCAGAGTTCTCTCTCTGCCTGAAAGTCCTGCCTGTACCTCCTGCCTAGCTGTTGGCCATCCAGATTTTTATTACATCAGTCACAGCAATACATTGTTACACAGTGTACAAATATCCCACAACATCTTGGAATTTTTTTCTATCTCAAACTGTTCAGCTACCCCATCTTCACCTATCCAGAGGAGTTTTGATTTGATGGAACTCCATAGATTGGTATTTTCACTTATTCCTTTTGGGGTAAGGACAAAAACTTATTACAAGACAATGTTTCTCTGTGTAGCCCTGACTGTCCTGGAACTCACTCTGTAGACCAGGCTGACCTCAAACTCACAGAGATCCACATGTCTCTGCTGGGATTAAAGACGTGCACCACCACTGCCCGGCTTTTTTTTTTTTTTTTTTTTTGTTGTTGTTGTTGTTGTTGTTCATATAAAGCCTTTTAGAGACTGGCTTTTAATAGTCTTCTGAAAAATGGCAGATAATTAGATAATTATATCTGTCTTTTATACCCTATTGCCAGCCTGAAAATGGTCAGGACATATTATCAGGAAGTTAATTAAGCTGCCTTCCTTCCAGGCTGCCTTCCAGATCATTGTCCAGGCAAGTTACCAAACAAAGGAAAGTCCAGATTAAACAGATGCACAACAAATAAAAGCAAAGAAATCCACTGAAGCAGACATAGTGGTACAGTGGAGTAATCCAAACATTCAGAAGGAGCATGTCCATGGGCTGCTTAAAAATTACCAGCTCAGTGAGAAGCACACAGTGGTAATGTGTAACATTTCAAATAAAATAAATGGGACAATGTACAAAGAGAAAAGCCAGGGAGTCAACAAAACAATAAAACCAAAGCAATTCAAAAGGACTGTTGTGTCTTATGCCTGTTACCTCAACACTTGGACTATCTGTTTTGAGTCCAGCCTAGGCTACAGAGTGAATTCCAGGATTTCTAGAGCTACTTGGTGAGTTGCTATCCAGCAAATATTCTCCTCCCAATTCACCTGCTTACTTACTGACAGATTGGCCACTCAGTTTCAGAATCTGTGGTTTAATTTGTCTGTGCTTACTAGGTATGTGCTGAAAATCTGGTCGTAACCAAAACTTTGGGGATCAACCTGACTGGGGATACAGGTGGGGCCCTTCCTGGCACTTCCTGCCTGCCCTTGGAAGTACACAGAGCTCTCACTAATGATGACCATCCTTGAGGCCTCCCAGAAGGGCCAGTATAGCCAGTGTCACTGCTACTGGAGGCCATGAGCAGGGCCGGTGGAACACCATCACCAACACTGGGGAAAAGAGGAAGCGGGGAATCTCAGGTCTTTTTCCCAGCTCAGAGTCAGGCATTCATCCACCCAGGGAATAGAGATAGGGGAACAGAAGTGAGAGTGGATGATGAGGAGTTGGGAGTGAAAAATGGAATGAACTCTGGGTGACTGTTGTTGATGTCCCCATGAGGTGTGTGCTGTTTCCAGTGTGTTTATGTCATGGGGCACCTTTGGGTTACTTGCTGGTTGTCACAGGCAGGATGGGAAGGAACAGCGGTGAATGATGAATAGAGGGTAATCTGTGAAAATGTTGCTGTTTTCCCACACTCCAGAGTAGCATTTCTTTGGGGATTGTTTGGGTGGGAGCTCCACCTCAACCCCTGGCATCCCTATACCCAAAGAGTCTGGAATGTTCTGGTGGGAGATCCACCTCAACTCCCCTCCCCCATCTCTTTCCCCAAACCCACCCCTTCAAAGCCCACCAAACACAGCTCCTCCCTCAGAGAGGTTCAAGACCACTCCCACAGGGTATATAAGCTGCATCCCAGAAAGCAGACACGTGGTTCTTGTGGTCTCTCATCCCGGTCTTCTCTCTGAGAGGCTGGGGAATCACCCCAGAATGCTTTACCCATTAAAGCTGGGCTTTTCTGATTCAGTCTAATTTGGATTGCTGCGTCAGCAGAGAGGCCTATCAGGGTGCAAAAAGACTTACCATCTGGAGGTTCCACCGAGGGGGGGTTGATTTTTTTTCCCCACTGGCCCAGGGCCACGTAGCGGGAAAACACCGCTCTCCCCCACACCTGCTCTCTGCCAGACTGAGATCGGCTCCCGGCTTGGTAAATTTCCTTTTCAAGTCATTGCCTAGGAGGCCCAGAGCCTCTTTGTTTTTCTGGGTGTCCTGCCAGAGACATGGCTGTGCAAGGCCACCCAACCCTTTCAGAAGCAAAGGGCTGCCTTTGCTCCACCTGACCCATTCTGGAGCAAAGGGCTGCCTTTGTTCCGTGGGACCTCTTCTCCAGAAGACATTCTGTTGAAGGGAATTTCCCACACATCCCCATTTTTTTGACCCAGGGCTTACTACAGTGGACACATTGTGCTAGGCTTCAGGTCCCCGGCATAGACTTGAGAAACGGCACTTGTCATTCAAAGCTTTATCCCCAAACTCCCCTGTGGGAGTTTTTACAAAATCTTTTACAAAATCTATTCAAATTGGGGGCTATCTGATATAATTGGACAGAACTGCCCTACATCCACGGTTTTTGGGTTTGCGTTCCCATCCTCCCTACAGGGGCCAATGTCTCACAGCACTGGTTTTGTTGGCTAGGGTCATGGCACCTCCAGATTCCCGCCTATCTGGGAACTGGGATCCAAAAAAAAAAATTTCACTCTGACCATGCTGCCAGGGACACTGGCCCCTCCCCCACTTCCCCCTCCTCCAGGGCCACAAATCTAAGACCAAATTCCTCCTCCTTACCCTCCTTCCTGTCCCCTCCTTTCCCCACTGCTCACCCCTATTTCCCAATGCCTCAACCTACACATTGGCCTAACACCCCCAAATTTCCCAGATTTCTTCTCATACTCAATCTTGCCAGACTCCTGCCTTCCCACCCATTTCATTTCTTGGTCAGTGCCAGATATTGGAAAAAATTAAAAAAGGCTGAGGAGTATCCCCAAACTCCCCACAGGAATTGGTGAAAAGGCTTTTAAAGTTTTTGATGCTCGAGAATGATAGCTGAGTCAACCCAACAGACAAGGCTGCAACAGAATACCCTCCAAACCCAAGCCTTAGCAGCTGCTCTGAGGCCACCAGGGCCCCCACAAGGGGTACAAGGGAAGTCTGCCACAAGGCTCCATCCCACTGGAGTTCAGCCCAAGTCATTGCCAAAAACTTGTTTCAAATGTGGCAAGCAGGGCCACTGGTCATGGTATTGCCTTGACCCCCAGCTGCCCAGAAGGTCATGCCCTGTCTGCCGACAGCCTGGGCACTGAAAAACGGAATGCCCCCATGCAGGATCATCCTCTATGCCATGCTGTGGAGGTCCAGCCTCACCAACTCTGGCAACTGAGAACTCACAAGCCTGGCGGAGAACTGACACAGCCTAGACCTGCTGACTCCCATTGCCTTCTCCAAGCCTAGGGTGACCCTGCAGGTAACAGGTAAGTCCACTGACTTTCTTTTGGACATGGGAACTACCTATTCTGTTTTGACATCTCACTCGGGTCCTACGGTTCCCTCACCGATTTCTGTCACGTGGGTGGACGGGATCCCTTTCTTCCCACTTAAGACCCTTACACTTCCCTGCATTCCTGCAGGACGAGTCTTCTCACACTCTTTTTCTGGTCATACCTGCTTGCCCTGCACCTCTGCTTGGTTGCAATGTTCTTAGCCTTTTTGGGGCCACACTCACCTTGGCCCCCACACTCTTCTGAGTATTTCACAGATCCATTCAACGGGGCCCTCCAGATATGTCAGCCTCTGCACCAGCTTCGAGGACACCAACCAGGTGAGGATTGGCAGGTGGACTTCACTCACATGCCCACACCTAAAGAACTGTGTTACCTTGTAACTATGGTTGACACCTCTATCCTCAGGAAAGTTTGAGAAGGCCAATGGACTCACCAAACAATAGCTCGCCAAGCTCTCCATTGAACTCAGGTAATCTTGGCCCTCCCTTCTCCCCATTGCCCTTACCCGACTCCGTGCCACCCCATGCTCTCCTACAGGTTTGAGCCCTTTTGAGCTCCTTTATTGAAGGCCCTTCCTCCTCAATCACCCCCTCCCAGCCCAAACTCCCCCACTGGCTGGGTACCTCCCCTACCTCTCTTTTCTGAGATCCCTTCTCCGTTCATACAGTGATCCTCACCACCTTGTCAGCTGCCAAGCTCCTAGGACATCCATGCTGGTACCATCTCTCCAGGCTCAAGTGGGCACCTATTCAGGATACATGGTCTGTCCAGCAGCTGGGACCCTCCACCTTCCAGTTTTCCAAGATGTCCCAATAAAGGGCCTATCTGCTCTTCTGCTCTGTGCATCATCTTTACAGTACAACTAGGGCAGATGTTAATGATCTATTTTTTTTTTCCTAGAAACTTGCCTTCTTTGCCTCCTGAAGAAACAGATGCCTGAGGTCTCCAGGATGACAATTAACCAGATGCTCCTCCACTCATACCTCCTGCTGAATGTGAGCTCACCAGTTCCCAACTCCTCTTCCCCACATCACCCCATGAAGCTCAGTCATTAAAGTGCTTGTGTTCCAAGCATAAGGAAGGGCCTGCATTCAGAACCTATATGAAAATGGCTGGTGAATGTACACACTTGTAACCACAGTGCTGGAAAAAGCAGATACAGATAGGAAAATTATTAGGGTTCCCTGGCCAGCCAGTTTAGCCTAATTGATGAACTCCAGGCCAATGAGAGAATCTATTTCAAAGGATATGGATGGCCTCCTTGAAGATAGCACTGGGGTTTGCTTGTGTCCTTAGACACCGGTATACATGTTCACTCTCATGCATATGAACACCCCCCAACCCCCACACATTAAAAAAATTACAGCACCTACTTCTGATGGATCACAACAGCCTGAACCCAAGCTCCGGAAGATGGAATCAATCTCCTCCCCCCCTCTCTCTCAAGATGTTAAATGTTAAAATGTTTTCTTGTTTATTTTTTTGCCAGGAGAAGGTGCCTGATAGATGGGGACGTGAATTACGGCTGCTGGGAATTGAACCCATAGCCTCTGAAAAAGCAGCCGGTGCTCTTAACTACTGAGCCATCTCTTCATGCATGTAATTTCAGCTTTTGAGAGGTGATCACAGGTTATGAATTCAAGGACAGCCTGCCCTATGTGACATTTTTTATTACTCTGTTTAAAAAAAAAGCAAAGCAAAACAAAAACAAAACAGGCTTCTGAGATTGCTCTTGTGATGGCCTGACCATTGGAGAGGCTCCTGACTTAGGAATCGGGCTTTATTCTTGCCCTTTACATCCTTCTGGTTGCCATCTCATATTAAACAGGGACAATCAGAGCACAAAGAGTAAGAATAAATACGTTTTATCATTTGGATGGTAATTCTTTTGTTCTACTTAGATCCCAAGCTTGGTAAACAAGAAGAGTGACCTCAAGGACTGCCCACTGGCCTTTGGTGCTTAGCAGCAGAGAGCTTCTGTGACAGGTGGAAGCATCCGGTCTTGGGTACGTAGGTCACTAACCGTACAAGTGCTGCAGCTCTAAGGTGGTCAGAGAAAGTAGGGTTCTGCATCCCTTGGTTCCAGCTGGCATTAAAGCATTCGAGTAAGCATATGTATTGAGATTCCTCCATCATCAAAAACATAAGTATGTGGTCATGTGCATGCCGTGGTATGCTGGTAGAGGTCAGAGGACAAGTTGCTGGAGTTTGTTTTTATTCTTTTATCATGAGTCTTGGGGGTCCAACTCAGGTCTTCAGGTTGGGTGGCAAGTGCTTTTACCCATTGTGCCATATCCCCGGCCTCCCTCGGGATCAACTGCAGTTCTTTTGTAGGCCCAGTAAGTTGGTGTTCTGTAAGCTTTAACTTGTGCCCATGTTACAGCTTTTGACTCGGGGTCTGATGCCTTTGACGTTAAGTTTTTCACAGCCCTTTGGAATGCTGCTGGTGAGTCGGATCTGCAGGCTCTCTTTTCTAGCTTCGTACAGGCTTTTGTGCTTCTTCAGCATCAACGCTCCTGTCTTGTCGCTCATTCTGCAGCCTTGCTTCCTGCCCTGGCCGCTCTGGAACTCTTCAGCAGCTTCATATTCAACTGATAACAGTTAGCCATCTTTCTTGGCCTGATAGCTTCCGCTTGGATGATGCCTTTGCCCATTGCTCTCTGCTGCTGCTTTGTGTTATCAGCTCAGCCTGCACTACTAAATGTAGGTAAGGAAAGACCATTTGACAAAAGTTGTTTATCGGGCCTAATGTTACAACATCACAAGGAAGCATAGGAGAATTTGTCCAAGCCAACTCAGTAAGTGAGCTCCAGCAACCTGCTTACACAGCCAGAGCCACTGAGGCTTGTGTTTTGGACCATTCATAGCCTTATTACGTACCAGTGACAGAAATCTCCCTTTCTGAGCATCAAGGGACGTGTACTCCCTCTGGGCTATGTAGAAGTAGTTTGGGGGTCATCTAAGGTTCACCAGGGCTTGTGATAGCAAAACAACTGGTAATATTTTCAGACAACCCTGGGTACATTCAGGATCAGGGGAAATCAGCTGGGACCATCCTATAGTTTTCTTAAGGGATCCTTAGAATATTCTAAAAGTCTGTTGCTGGTCTAAGAGTAGTCCAGCTGGCTATGTGACTGACAGTCTGTTTGTTCAAGGTAGCCAAGGCAGCAAGAGGGAGTCCAACAACTGACAGTTAGGGAGCCATATTCCCCTATCTGCTGTTGTTTTATTTACAGGAAAATTAAGGAGTCCTCACACTATAAACTTAAATAATTTATCCTTAATACTGATAGTGACTTTATTCAGTGATTGGCATGTGTCCGGTGCTCCAGTCAGAGGTGGGTCCTCTTCCTTGGTCTCAGATATGTTTTGTGTAAGAAAACCTAGTGAAGATCACCAGACTGTATTGGTGAAGAGGTCTGGCACAGTTCCTTGAAGTAGTGATGCAACGGGTTTTAAAGACAGAATAAAGATGAAAATATCCTCCAGGACATTTTCCTTCAGACCTTTGATATTCCTAGTTTGGTTCCTTGTGCAGCCACTTGGGAAAACTGAGCAGCATGCAAGCCCAAACGAGTTTTTTGTTTGTTTGTTTGGTTGGTTGGTTGAGAGTGTTTCCCATATAATGGAAGGAACGAAGTAAGGGAATTCACCTTACCCAGCCACAAAGTATCCCCTCAGAGGTTCAGCCTGTGATCTTGAGTTAGGTCAGCACAGTGCAGAACTCCCAAGTTTGCTGGTCTGAACATTTGACATATTTGTGTGCACTTTTACTTTGCAAAGAACTCATTTCATGTCAGGGAACTGTGCCCCTACCATAAAATTGTAATTCTTCTGAATTTTGCAGCCTTCTGCTTTATAAGCCAGAAAGTCAGTGCTATTACAAGCAGTGTAAGTCAGTGATTCTCAAACTTCTCCATGCTTCTGAGTCAGCTGCAAAGGTAGTTAAAGCATAGGCCACTACGTCCCCTACAGGGGGAAATGCCAATACTACTGAGCTTAGGATCGCATTAAGAGATGCACACATGAGTGGGTATTCATAATTTGTGTGTTACCACAGGGAGTGTGTGGTGGTCAGAAGACAACTTTGTTGGCTTAGTTCTGCCTTTAAAAAAATTATTATTTTGGGCTGGAGAGATGGCTCAGCAGTTAAGAGAACTTACTGCTCTTGCAGAGGATCTGAGTTCAGTTCTCAGCATCTGAATGATGGCTCACAACCATCTGTAACTCCAGTTCCAGAGAATCTGATGCTCTATTCTGGCATCTGTGGGTACTGGGAATGCAAGTGGTACACAAACATACATTCAGATTTAATGTATGTGGACATTTTGCCTGCATATATATTTGTACACCATGTGCATGCCTAGGAAGCCAGAAGAGGACATTGGATTCCCTGGGATTGGAATTAACAACAGTTGGTGAGTCACCCTGTGGGTGCTGGGAATAGTACCTGGGTCCTCTGCAAGAGCAGCCAGTGCACATAATCTCCTAGCCATCTCTCTAGCTCTTTTTTACCTTCATGTAGATATGGGACTAGGCTATTTTGCAGGCCTTTAATGGAATTTTTTTGGTTTTTCGAGACAGGGTTTCTCTGTGTAGCTTTGCGCCTTTCCTGGAACTCACTTGGTAGCCCAGGCTGGCCTCGAACTCACAGAGATCCACCTGGTTCTGCCTCCCGAGTGCTTGGATTAAAGGCGTGTGCCACCACCGCCCGGAAGGAAATAATTTTAAAAAATGAAAATGAGTTTATTTAGAGTTGTACCCAAATTGGGGAGCAAAATTTTCTCAGTATTTCTTAGCCTTGCCTATATCAGTGTTACAACTCATAGAAGAGATTATATGCACCTGAAGGTTTAGCTGTAGCGAGTAGGAGGAAGGGGGGCAGGGAGGCCGGGAGAAGCAATATATAAGCTACTAGAAGCCTGGGAAGTCACCTTTTTCCTTAGGATTTCTGCTCAGGTAAAGGCAGTTCCTTGATTATGATATAGAAATAATTTCAGGACAAGCCAAAGTGAAGCAAAGTTAGTGAACTTATTTATTGTTTAGCTAGAAAGGCGTAGGAAAAAGACAGTCTATAATCCTGAGACGTGTATGGGCTTCTCAGGAGAGAATTGCCCTTATGTGGCTTTCAAATGGCTATCTTTGTTTGTTTGTTTGTTCTTGTAATTTATGGACCTTTACTCCTTAGCAAATGAGTCCAACTAGCCTTCACAGTGTCATACACAATAAATGTCATTTTGAAACCTTTGAAAGTAGTTATCCCTTTACAACCCCTCTCACATAGTGCAAAGAATAGACCCAGACACTTGACGATTATAAATGTATTTGCATCAGGTGTGCTGGCATCTGAACGAGAAGTCAAATTCTTAAGGATATTACAGTAATTCTCAGCCCTCTAACCCACAGAATGGACCAACACTTCAGGAGTCCTAAGCCTTGTTTTGTTTTACCTTGCAAAAGTGATCCTGCCTGTGACCTAGATTTCAGAACTTCATTGAAGAAGAAACCATTAAATATGAGCAGAAGTTTGTTTCTGAAAATCTTAACAACAAAAATCCCATAACACAGTAGGTAAAGATTCCCTTATATAGACACACTGCCTTTAACTGAGAAGTCTAGAAACATCTTTAATGGCTCCTAACCTGCCAGAGGCCAACTGACTTGCATCTGTTTTACTTTCTTACCTTTGTAGGAATGTTCAAAGCCACTGTGTCTCTTATTTTCATTTATATTTTTATCATTTTAAAACAATTTTTTAATTTAAATATATTTTGATCATATTCTTCCCCTGACCCAGAGCCTTTCCCCTCCCTACTCACCCAACTTTTCAGTTCTTTCTCAGAAAACAAACAAAAACCCAATACAAAAATAAACCCCCCCAAACCAAGAAAACAAAATAAACAACGCCAAAAAAACCACAAACCACCCAATTGTAACCAAATAAAAGCACTCACAAGTGCCCATATGCGTGCACAGAAACACACACACACACACACACACACACACACACACACACACACACACAAATAACAACTGTGGAGTCCATGATAAGTTGGTCAACAACTCATGAACATGACTCCTGTCTTGGAGTGGTTGATATACCCAGTGTTACTGTATTGGAGAAAACTGATTTTCCCTCTCCCAGGAGGCATAAATGACAGTTCATTTGTTAACCTTTACCCTAGTGGCTAGGTTTTCTTTCATTCACTTTTAAAAAAAAATATAACAAAATAAAATATAATAAGATAAAACAAAAACTACCACATTGAAGTTAGACAAGACAAACCAACAGAAGGAAAAGAGTCCAAGAGCAGGCACAAGAATCAGAGACCCTCTCATTTGCACACATAAGAATCCCATAAAAATACTAAACTAGAAGCCCCAATATATATGTAGAGGACCAGGTGCTGGAATAGGGAGTCAGCTCCCCTGTAACTGAAGTTACAAACAGTTGTAGTCCACCATGTGGATACTAGGGATTGAATGTAGGCCTCTGGAAGATCAACAAGTCCACTGAGTCATGTCTCCAGCCCCTTCTTTGCATTTTCATGCCCCCATAATTTTCCATGGCCTTTTATCCTGCCTCAGACCCAAGTTATCAAACAGGTCTTTCTCCTGGTGTCAAGCAGGAGGATTCTTGCTGTGGTTCATTTAACTGACAGGTCTGGCATTTATTTTTTGGGGGGGACTCCTTACTAAAGGATATCTCTGTGCATGGCTAGGCACATTGTCAGTGGTCCTATCTGAGTGAAATTAGCTCAGAGACAAAGACAGAAAGATTTTGTTGCACACTGCATAGAAAACTTTTCATTTACTTTTATTTGTATCTCTATGACTGTTAACGAGTATGGTAATGAGGTTCAATGTGATGTTACGTTACATGTATATCAATGTAGGCAGTGAGATTCATCCCAGATACATGATGATGTCAGTGAAAACTATTTCAGGATGAGCTTTTTTTTATTTAAGAAAAATTTTAATGCATTTTGCACACCAACCACAGATCCCCCTCTCATCCCTCCTCCCACTCCTCCTTAGCCTTCCCCTGCTGCCAGACCCACTCCCCATCCTCTCCTCCAAAAGGGTAAGGGCTCCCATGGGGAGTCAGCAAAATCAGGATGAGCTTTAATGAAGCATGTTAGGGAGCTTATAAAGTAGGGATATTGAGTAATACACAGCAAATTTAACATGGACATTAAGGGGGCGGTATACACATAAGACATGGTTCTGAGCATCTCATGAGGGAGAGGTATACTATGTTTTTATTAGTATATATTAATTATATAGGACAGTGGTTTTCATTGACATTTTCATGCATAATACACAACCTATTTCGGTATTAATACCCATTACCCTCTCTTGTCTCCTTCCTCTTCCCCTCAGACTCACATATCACTAGATATGTGTATGTTTTTTGTGCCTTTTAAACTGCTCAGAGGATATAATTTATGTTAGGCTTAAAATTAAATTATAAAAAATGTGAGCTGGTTTACTTATTTTACTTTTCTTTTCTAAATGTAATTGTTAAAGTGTTTTTGTAAGCATTGCAGCTTGGATGGAAAAAATATTCTGGCACTCAGGAACCAAGGAATACTAAGTGTTACAGCTTTGATGGAAAAGTATTCTGGTAATCAGGAGCCAAGGAATACCACATCACACACAGTAAGCATAGTAGCTTACAGCCCTGCTCCAGGGAAAGGCTTCTCCAGTGTAACAGCTCTGCTCTGGTAGGGGAGGGTTTGGTTTCCCCAGCAAAGTTGTTCCAGTTCTCGTCTGGCTTCTGGAGTGTTAACAGCTCTGCTCCGCTAGGGGAAGGTTTCCCCAGCTCCGCTCTGCTCTGCTCTGCTAGGGGAGGGTTTCCCCAGCTCCGCTCCGCTCCGCTCCGCTCCGCTTAGGGGAGGGTTTCCCCAGCTCCGCTCTGCTCTGCTCTGCTCTGCTCTTCTCCGCTCCGCTAGGGGAGGGTTTCCCCAGCTCCGCTCCGCTAGGGGAGGGTTTCCCCAGCTCCGCTCTGCTCCGCTTAGGGGAGGGTTTCCCCAGCTCCACTCCGCTCCGCTCAGCTCCGCTCCGCTCCGCTCAGCTTGTCTCTGCTCAGGCGAAAGATGGTCTCACCCAAACCTCCTTCAAGAGACTTCTTCGGTGGAAGGCAGCAGGGAAGGGGATCGGTGGGAGCAAGCTGGACAGACACAGGGCTTATATAGGGATTCTTAGGGGCGGGGTTTTTCCAGGGAGAAGATTTTCAGGGCAGGGATTGGTCAGATTTCAAGTCCTTGATCCCTGATTGGCTACATCTCGTGCTCAGGGATTGGTTGGTTTTGTGCTCAGGGATTGGTTCATTTTTTCTGCTCAGGGATTGGTTACTTTTCTGCTTAGTTGGTCAGGGCCAAAGTGTGTTTCTTTCACTGGCCCTTTTTAGCCTTTTGGCTCTAATTTCAGGATCAGGACAAATTTCTTTCGCTGGCTCTGATTCTGGGGCCAAAGTGTGTTTCTTTGGCACTGGTTTCAGAGTCAGGGCGTGTTTATTAAGTTCTGGGTCCAGGGCTAAAGTGTTTCTTTCACTGGCTCTGGTCTCAGGATCAGGGTGTGTTTCTTTCACTGGCTCTAGTTTCAGCGCCAGGGTGGGTTTCTTTGGCTCTGATTTCCAGGTCAGGGTGGGTTTCTTTCACTGGCTCTGGTTTCAGGGCCAGGGTGGGTTTCTTTGTCTGGCCCCTTTTCCCTACAGTTTTTATCAGTTGCATTGTTCAGGAATAACAGGACAAGGGCCAGTATAGTTAAATTCAAGATCACAGACATTAAAGTTTTGAGTAAATAGTTCATTTGTTGTTTTTAACCAACATTGTTTAAAATATCTTTGGGAAAGGGGGCATTGTTTTTGTAGGCAACTTGAATTTCCTCAGTTGTGGTGAAGTGTTTTTTTTTTTTTTCTCAGATTTTGGGGTGATGTTGTTCTTCCCTTGTTAGATATCTCCAAACTTTTCTTTGTGGTTTTAAATTTGTCTCAGAATGATTCAGTCAAGCAAATTAATATAACCATTACGTGACATGCTTAGCTTATCTGAGATGAAAATTAGAAATATACTCAGAGTAATTTTCAAAGTCCAATTGTAAGTAAACTTGGTGCAACTCTGTGAATTTGGTCCTGGATTTTGGCACCAAAATGTGAGTTTTGCAACTCTGGGAAGAGGTATCCTGACCACTTGGGAATCAGGCAACAGCTGGAGCTATGATGAGACAGCAAGGTAGCCGCATAGAACAGCTGACAGCTGGAGGGTGAAGTATCCCCGTTGCCCTGGAGGGAACATTTTTCTGACTGTTTGGGAGAGTCAGGCCTGGAACTGCTTCAGCAGAGAAGGGTATCCTCAGGAGAGTCAGGGTATACCTGTTGCAGTGGAGGATGGATGGTCTCCCCACGGGATATAGCAATCTTGCCCTTCTCCTGGAGAGCTGCTACAGCTGAGCTTTACTCAGTCCCCAATTAAGGGGACATCCCAGCAGAGCTCGGCTTCTCTGGACTAAGATGTTGCTTCCTTTGCTTCACACTGCAAAAGGGAAAACCCCTGAAGAAATGTAGCCATCTCCTCCAGCTCCAGCGAAGAGTTAATTTCTCTGCTCCACCTTGCTCAGGCACTTCTCAGCAAAGTTCTGCTGTTCAGCTCCACCTCACTTAGCCCCCCTAAGGGAACATCTCTGCAAGGTTTTTTCTTCTCAGTCCACTAAGGGACATCTTAGCAAGATTCTTCTCTGTGCCAGCAAATGAAGATCTTTACACTCAAAACTTTTTTGAGAAAGAGATTTATGGGAAGGAGGAGTCCAAGAGAGTTAACTGCCTCTACCAGGGTGGAGAGAACAGCCCACAACTGACCAGGCAGGGTGGTTTGTATAGGATGTCTCCCGGGCAGAGTCAACCAGTGATTTTTAGTTTTTTTCTGCCCAGGGACTGGTCAGTTTTGTGAGCTGGGGCAGAGCTGGCCCTAATTCCAGAGCCAAACTGTGTTTCTTTCACTGGACTTTCTTGGCTTTTTGACACTACCTCTAAGGCCAGGGCACATTTCTTTCACTGACTCTGATTCTAGGGGCCAAGAGTGTTACCTTGGCACTAGATTCAGAGTCAGGGCATGTTCCCTTGGTTCTGGGTTTGGGATAAAGTGTTCATTTCCCTGGCCCAGGTCCCAAATCCAGACTGTGTTTCTTTACCCGATTCTGGGCCCCAGGGACAGGGTGCTACTGTGTGATTGGTTGGTTTCACAAGTCAGTTTGCCAGGGGAAGGGATGGCTCTGATCTGACTGAACCAAACTGTGTTTCTTTCTGCCCTGATCTGAGCCATCTTTCCTTAGTTCTGTACTCTAGGGTCAGGGTTTCTTTCTTTCTTTCTTTCTTTCTTTCTTTCTTTCTTTCTTTCTTTCTTTCTTTCTTTCTCTCTCTCTCTCTCTCTCTCTCTCTCTCTCTCTCTTCTTTCTTTCTTTCTTTCTCCCAAATCATTTTTGCTATTCTTGTTTCTTAAGACAAATAGTAATTACAGTTGTTAAAGTAATTTTTGACTGTTGTGGTTTTTTTCATACCACCTTTAAGGCACAGTTTCTGTGCCATGTGACAAGGAGCCTTTGGATAAAGTCATGTGTTGGCTCCAGAGCACTTCTTTCCACAGTTTTCTTTTTAACTTCACTTGACTTTATTTTACCACATGGCACGTTTCACCCCTTGAGACCTTAATTATCAAAATCAGGGTGGGTTTCTTTAGCCAGCCCCTTTTCCCTGCACCAATACCCTTTTATTATCATAGTGATCATTCTGATGAGAGATCTCAAAAATCATTCCCCTACGACTGGAGAGATATAGCTCAGCAGTTGAGAGAGCTGGCTGCTCTTGCAGAGGACCCAGGTTCAATTCCCAGCACCCGCAAGGCAGCTCCAGTTCCAGGGAATCCAATGCTCTCTTCCGGCCTTTGCAGGCACCAGGTACACATAGGGTGCACCGATGTATAAGCAGTCAAACACTCATACACAAAATAAATAAATGAAAATAATTTGAAAAAATATTCCTCCTATCTAATTGAAACTTTTCATATTTTGGCCACCATCTCTCCACTCACCCCCACTCTTTTTTCTTCCGTGACTGTAATGGATTTAGATTACACAAAGGTGAGAACATAAAGTATTTGCATTTCTCCAAAAGCCTGGCTTGTTTCACTTCATGTAGGAGGTACCTGTAAATGTTGTATTTTGTGTCAGCTCCTTTTTCCTTTGAGACAGAGTCCCGGTATGTAGTCCTGAATGACCTGGAATTGTCTATGGAGACCAGGTGGGTCTCTAACTCACAAATATCCTTTGGCCTCTGCCTCTCAACTGCCGGGATTGAAGTAATGCACATCTACAACTAGCTCTGTCTCAACTCCAGCAGCACAGACTCTGAGTCCAAAACAAATAGAGGGTTTTACAGCACTGTGTTTTAGACTTATTTCTTATGAGGCAATAGGGAAACCAGATAATTAGGAAGCCGATAATAAAAAGAGTGGACTAAAATGAACAATGTGGCAAGTGGTTTGTATAAGATAGATTAGTAGAGAAGGTTTTTATTTTTGCTGCTGCTGAGTGGTCTTTTTTTTTGATCCAGAGACTACAAAATGAACAGAAGTGGACAGTTGTGGAACTATACTGGAATATACTGGAAGGGGAAGTTATCTAGTATATTCACTTTAGATAATCACACCTGCTTTTATAACAAAATCTTGAAGCATTTTGTCATTTCCTTAACTGAGTATGTTAAGATCAGAGATTTGTGGAGTCTAAGTAAAAATAAAAGTAAGATCAACACTGGCAAACTATTCTGTGGATAACAAGATATATTATTGTAGCACAAAGACCAAGCCTTTGAGAAGTCCCAATATTCGACATGGGGCGGGGCAGAGGGTAGGTGGGTGGGGCAACACAGGAGATCTAGCTGACTTTAAACTACCACGGAACATAAAGGAGAGGTGGGAAGAGTGTATTTAACAACTACCAAAATGATATTAGGGATAAATGAAAAAAAAATGGATGTGTAAGCACTGTTCTATTGTCTACAACTCCAAATCTAGCTGTTACCATTTATTATTTATTCCAGCAGTTTATTCTGTCAATTTCGTGAAGGATAATTTCTAGTTCAGTATATTGCTTCTCTTTTCATTAGTGCGTTAGAGGTATGCATTGCTTATCACCATGCTCCAGAACAGGAAGCAATGGAATAGCATGCTTCAATATTTTGCTCAAGATATCATGATTTTGATTTAAAAAAAAAATGAGTGGAGAGTCCAACCTAGAAATTGTAGTTTCAAAAAGGCCCCGTGCTTCAGGCATACAGGGAGAGTTAGGTATGAGACACAAAAATGAGAAACACAGTAGAAAGTTACAGATTCAAGATGAACACATCAGAAATAGCACATTGGAGGTCAGGATTGATCCAGGAGCTTAAATGAATCACAATAAACTGAGAAAATTAATTCTCACGTAAGAATGATTGATAAGTTTTCAAATCAACCTAGAACACAAATTGGGGGAAAGGTTCAACATATGGAAAAGGAGCAAGCCCAGCATTTTGTTTTAGCATAAAAGACGCCCGGAGTGAAAGAACGAATTGACTCGCTAACGTTCAGGAGCTCCCGGGGTCAAACCCTAGCTCGAGATGGGTTTGGAAGGAATGGGGTCGGTGCGGCAAGTGCCATCGCTGCTTAGTCCAGCTATAGGGACGCATACAGAGGGGAAACAAATTGAGGAGAGACCGTGAGAGGAAGTAAGCGCCGGGTCTAACCCGGCGACTATTGATGACGTCCCCTCGGGAGGTATCGCTGTTTCCGGTGCTTGGATACCGAGCTTTCGGGGGGGTTTTTGGTTTTTGTTTGTTTGTTTGTTTTGGTGGGAGGAGGGCGCAAACTGTTGAAGGAATGTGAGATTCTGGGGAAGGTTGTTTCAGGCCCGGATCCACACTCCGGAGATCCCGTTGGGATGAATTTCATGCAGTGTCCTAGGCTTTTCGTTTCAGATTCCCACTACTGGTGTGAAGTTTCTTCTGCGTGCCAAACCTGTTCTGAGTACCACTTTTGCAGCTCTTTATTCTGGTTGTTTACGGCCTGCTAGTTGCCATCTGATTTGGAGCTCAGGCACTGAGAAACTTTAGAGGGTGATTTATCTTCTGTTAGCAAAACCTACCGAAAAAGAAAAAAGGAAGACAGACAGACTTACCGCGGACACTAAGTGCCCTCCACACGCATACACACCAAGTTTAAAAGAAAGGTTTTGAAGATAAGCCCCATTACTTGGGAGGCTGACGTAGGAGGATTCCCAAGGGTGGGAGATCATCCTTTGCTACATAGTGAGTACTAGCCAGGGCTCCGTGGCAAGACCCTGTCTCAGTCTCAAACGCGTGTGGACACACACACACACACACACACGAAGATGGAAGAAAAGGAAGGTCAAGGGAAACAGGGAGGAAGCATTGCAGGGTAAAATGCACAGAATATTCCTCCCGGCAAGTTTCTTCCTAGTGTTATCTCTAGGTGCCACTTGTTAGAGGACTAAGTACCACTTAAGGCCCAAAGTAGTTAATTGGTGGTCAGATCATTTCCCATGTGAGAGTAGGACCCTCTTGGAGAATGAGTCTTAACCCAGGACAAGTGCTCCATTTACTCTTGGAGCCTGTAATTTCATAAGAGGACATTGATGCAGGGCTCACCACCTTGCCTGCAGGAATATATGGAATACTTGTGTACCAATTATTTGGTGTTGGAAGCTTAATTCATAGCAAGGAACTGTGCACCTACCAGCAAGCAATCTTCTAGTGATGTGGAATCACCAAAACCTGCTGCTGTTATCCAGAGAAGCAACTGGATAGCAGACAATCTAAACCAGTGATTCTCAAATTTCTGTGTCTGAATCTGGATGACTTATTAAAATACAGACTGAAGTTCTCAGAAAAAGTCTGCACCTTTGTTAATGATTCTACAAGGCTGATTGATCAGAATCTATGATTTTTGGAGAGTTGAAGAGTGGTACAGATCGGGAGCCAAATTATCCTGGACTATTTTAGACTCTTATTGTTTGTTTGGGATGAGACAAGGGTTCTCTGTGTAGCCCTGGCTGTCCCGATACTCGCTCTGTAGACCAGGCTGACCTCAAACTCACAGAGATCTGCCTGCCTCTGCCACCCAAGTGCTGGGATTAAAGGCATGCGCCATCGTGCCCTGCTTTTAGCCCCTTTGTAGACCAGGCTGGCCTCAAACTCACAGAGATCCACCTGTCTCTGCGTCCTTTGTGCTGGGATTAAAGGTGTGCATCACCACTGCCCAGCTGACTTAAGAAAAAAAAGTAAGCTAGAAGGCTGGGGATGTAGATCAGTTGGTAGAGAACTTGCTTAGCGTGCATGAAGCCCCGAGGAGTCCCATTCCCAGAACTGTGGAAACTGAGGGCACTCAGGAGGTGGAGGCAGGGTGGGGCTGCATGTGACCCTGTGTCAGAAAAATAAATAAATAAAAGTAGAGTCCCAGACCCTAAGAATTTGTTCTGAGATTGCCCACATTGAGAAGAAAGGGGTTGGAGAGATGTCTCAGCAGTTACGAACACTTGTTGCTCTCGAAGAGGACTAAGTGTGATTCCCACCTTTCACATAGTACCTCACAACCTATAACTCCAGTTCCAGCAGATCTGACACCTACTTCTGACCTTGGTGGGCACCTGGCATGCATATGGTGCACAGACATACATGCACACAAAACACTTATACACATATAAATAAATACACAAATCTTAAAAAAAAATGAAGATAATTTACAGTTTTTTACTAAAACACAGGGTAGAGAAAACACACCTGTCTTTCTCTGGCATGCACATAGCAGTGTTACAGCATACAATAGCTCCAGTGAAAGTCAAGAAACATCTCTGGATTTAGCTGTGTATCAAGTTACCGGTCCTGGGCCTTTTTCACTCTAGCATGAAATTTGATGGAGGACTCTAATTTCCAGGGCATTTTGCAAAACTACATTTGTAAGAAAGGCTAACTGCACCCTCAATGGTCAGCTCTGAACTTAATCATAGGTATGAGTTCAAATAGGGGTTTTTTTGTTTTTTTATGCTTGCTTTTATTTTAATTTTTTAAATACTGCATAGAAAATATCTTGTTGATTTTAGTTGTGTTATCTTATCAACAAACCACACAATAATTGGTTGAAAGTGACATTTGGATTTATGCATATAACTTTAAATAATACGTCAAGCTAATTAATATGACAATCACCTAGAATACTGTTTTTGTGGTAGAGATATTTGTAATGTACTGCTAACAATTTTGAAACACATAATATGTTTTTAAGTATAGTTTCCATGCTAAGCAATAGGTCTCAAAACTTATTCCTCCTATATCTGAGGCTTCCCACATTTTCACTGCCATCTTCAATTTTTATCACTCTCCAGCA